>NC_059218.1:34967386-35109886 GCF_020615455.1 Coregonus clupeaformis
TGTTACTGTGTTACCACTGCAGCTGCTGCTTTGCTACAGGGCTGGCTTGTGCACACACACACACACACACACACACACACACACACACACACACACACACACACACACGGCCCTGACAAATGCCAATGATTCAGACTCTCACATCAACAAAGATGCTTTTTGTGAAACACAAGGGGGGTCCATAAAATCCAGGGAAGGAGGGAGGGGATGGGCGTTGATAACATTGAGCTGGCCAGTAACGGCATTAAAAGCCAATTCACTGATGCAGGCTTCCAATTCCTCTCTCTCTCTCTCTCTCTCTCTCTCTCTCTCTCTCTCTCTCTCTCTCTCTCTCTCTCTCTCTCTCTCTCTCTCTCTCTCTCTCTCTCTCTCTCTCTCAGTGATAGGCACAACGTAGATCAACACAGCTGCCTCCTCCTCCTCCTCCTCCTCCTCCTCCTCCTCTCCAGCAGGGCAGAATGCAGGGAGTAAGAGGAAAAAGACTACAAAGCACCCACCACATACAGAACCCCCCTCCCTCTCCCATCCACATCCTCTATCGCATACACAGACAAGGGATTACCTGAAATATATCTTGACATTCTCTTGTTCGGTGTGTCGACTTTGGATCCAGTGTTCTGGTAGGTTCATCCTCATATACACAGTCCTATTGACAGTTTACATGCAGGATTGCCATTCTCTTGTCAGACCGGTTCCTGACCCCAAACTCAGTCTTGTTCGGCAGGCTGGATTCTTCACTGGCTGCTTACTGTTCCCTAGCCCATGATGTCATCCGCCCTGCTCAGCCCATTGGCTGGGAGGCTGCATATTAATGAAGGCAGCAGCTCTGGGGGAGGAGGCAGAGAGGGAGTGAGGCAGACACAGTTGGTATTTTGTTTGACAGACCAAACCAGCTCAGCGAGAGAGAGGAGGAAGGTTGGATTATATTTCCAAATCTATCTTTTTTTTTCTACCACTCTCAAGTCTGAATGGCAAAAATATTTTCCTCTTTCTTATTTTGCTAGTTATTACTTTAATCTGTCGATTACACTTAAAATGTTAAAATGTAATCAAGGGGTAGCAGAAACACATACAGTTACAGTACCTATACACACCTACCTTTCTCATGACATGAATTAGACCTGTATCGATTAACACTTAGTTGGTAATAGTTCCACAATATCAGGTTGCATTTCAAATGGTATCAATATCATGCTTCGTAAATGTGTTGACTGTCTGTTTTACAGTTCCCTTACAGTTCCTGGACCCTGCCAGTCTTGTGGTGGAATATAACCATAGTGGACTGTAGTTGTCCCCCAGACAGAGGTACAGATGTAGGATCTTAATTTGATCACCCTGTTGCAGGAGAAATGTAAAACTTGTAGTGTATTTGAGGTTGAAAAAGGCTTCTGAAGTGTGGAATTTCAGACTTGATTTTCCCTTATGAAAAATGTATCAACCCCTACAAAAATGTCCATATTTATAATCAATAATAATTCACAATTCCTGTTGCTGCAGGATTATTTTCCTGCTGTAGCAAACTGGCTCAAATTAAGATCCTACATCTGTAGGTACAATTAGAAATATAGGAAACACCAACAAAGTGTCTTAATAGGGCGTTGGGCCACCACCAGAACAGCTTCAATGCATCTTGGCATATATTCTACAAGTGTCTGGAACTCTACTGGAGGGATGCGACATCATTCTTCCACAAGAAATTCCATCATTTGGTATTTTGTTGATGGTGGTGGAAGCCTCACTAGTCTCTGATGGATGGATGCCATTTAGCAGAATCGCATTAGTGGAAACCAAGACTGTTCTCATGCCAGGCCTGGTTGTAGCTAGATATTTTTGTTGCGTTAGGGACAATTTTAGCATTTTAGCTAATCCTAACCCTAAAATGTTTCCTAACCTTAACCTATGTCTCCTAACCTGCCATGTTAATTCTCTTAAACTGCTGTGTAAGTTCTCATAACCTGCCACGAAAAGTAACTTCTGCTAGTCAAAATCATCAGACCTGCCCTGGGAGCAGTGAGTATCCTTGAATGTGATACAGATGCTATTTATCCCTCTCTGGCTTCCTGGAGGGGCGGTGACGACAAACCACAGACTCACTTCATTTGCCTTAATTTGCTTATGATGTCATCTTTTTCCCCTTGCTCACCTGTGATTGGCTGGCTGTCTCAGCATCTGCTCAGATCTCAAGGCTAGTTCTTCTGCCTGAGGTGGAGACCTATCTGAGGCATTCTGAATCATGGCTGGTTGTCATGACAACCCGTGTAATGTTGATTCCTCGTTGGAGAATATGGACCTGTTCTTTGACAGTGTTCACTCAAATGGAGAACAGAGACATGGAGGAGCACCTTCACCTTCTGATCCTTATGGAAACCCCCACTAGCGGGACATAACAGAACATATTTAGATGATCGCCTTATCATTTATACTCATTATTGTGGGCGTGGAGGAGAAATTATGATTTTGCCAAAATATTTTAATATCAGAATCCCAGAAATGATGAGTTGTCTCATAAGAATGAAGAACAATTACATATGCTGCAGCGGGATAAATCCATAGCTATATCCATGACTTACGAAAAGGGACTCTAAATATACATATTGAGAAGGAAATGTATTTTCAAAGTCTGCTTCGTTTCTAAGGCCTTGGTGATTGATTTTTGTAGATAATTAAGGCAACTAGCTGAGCGCATTCTATGGAGAATGAGCCCATTCATCCTACTAACACTGAGATACACAAACACAGGCAAAACACTGGTGACATCATTTGCAACTCTTATATCCTGGTTATGTTATTACCTAATACTAAACTAACTGACTAGATTCTGTTTTACAATGAGCTGTTTAGAAAGACTAAAAAGAGAGCTGATTAATCCTGAGAGAATCTGAGAATACCAGAGCCCATGTTTGATTTATATTTAACAGTACCATGCAGGAACTTATTTTAGTGCACTGATGCAGAGAGATGAAGGGGATTTAGTCTGTCTCCCTACAGTCTCAAACAAGGCTATTTTAAAACTAAAAACAGAAGTCAAGAAGAAGAAAAACCTATCAAACTGAAATTAAACTACACTGAATTTACATATACTTGCTCTCAACTACCATCCATTATGCATTTGTTTGTTTATACTTATATTGTGGGTACAGGTGTTACTAATGAAAACCGTACAGTCACTGTGAATTATAATATAATAATAATAACATTGACACAGACAATATAACTCTCCGAGAAATTACACTGTGAGATACACAGCAAAATATACTTTCATTAGGGTATATGCAGGACAAGCCCCACTCAGATGATTGTGCCTGAAACCAAAGTAATTATACTCTCATTGATCCAATTAGTAAGCTCTCATCACTCTCTCTCCTCATAGTCACCTCCTATAGCTAGCTGTAACCAAACCCAGCACTGAGCCTGTGGTAATGAAAGACAGACAGGACAGACAGACGGACAGACAGGACAGGACAGACAGACAGGACAGGACAGACAGACAGGACAGGACAGGACAGGACAGGACAGACAGACAAGACAGACAGGACAGGACAGACAGACAGGACAGGACAGACAGGACAGACAGACAGACAGACAGACAGACAGACAGACAGACAGACAGACAGACAGACAGACAGGACAGGACAGGACAGGACAGGACAGGACAGACAGACAAGACAGACAAGACAGACAGACAGTACTGTGGTGCATTACAATGATCTTGACCAAAGTGAGATGTGGTTAACTGACTTACAGTCTAAGAGAGGCATAAGTCTATGAGGGAAACAGTAGCAGTACATTGCATGAGGAGTTGGGTACCTTTGAGAGATGACTGGTGACGAGACAGTTCCCAGCTTGATTCCATTTTAAGAAGACAAAGGTACTGTATACTTCAGCTGACAGCATGGAAGCAAACAAAGAGTTTTCCATGATTAAATAAAGTTTCAAGTTTCAAGTTCATGTTTCAAGTTTTAATGTCACGTGCACTAGTACAGTGAAATGCCTTTCTTGCCAGCTCTAAACCCAACAATTCAGTAATCAATATCAATGTAGTACTAAAAATAACACAAGGTAGAAGAAAAACAATAAGAAATAAAAAGAACTGGAGAAAGTAAGAAGCTATATACAGGGTCAGTTCCAGGGTCAGAAGCTATATTCAGGGTCAGTTCCAGGGTCAGAAACTATATACAGGGTCAGTTCCAGGGTCAGAAGCTATATACAGGGTCAGTTCCAGGGTCAGAAGCTATATACAGGGTCAGTTCCAGGGTCAGAAGCTATATTCAGGGTCAGTTCCAGGGTCAGAAGCTATATACAGGGTCAGTTCCAGGGTCAGAAGCTATATACAGGGTCAGTTCCAGGGTCAGAAGCTATATACAGGGTCAGTTCCAGGGTCAGAAGCTATATACAGGGTCAGTTCCAGGGTCAGTAGCTATATACAGGGTCAGTTCCAATAGCATATTTACAATGTGCAGGGATACTGGAGTGATAGAGGTAGATATGTATAGGGGTAAGGTGACTAGGCATCAGGATGTATGATAAACAGAGTAGCAGCAGCGTAAATTAAAATGGTATGTGTGTGCGTGTGTGTAGAGTCAGTATAAATGTGTATGCATGTTATGTGTGTGTTGGAGTGTCAGTGTGCATGACTGTGTAAAGTCCTGTGAATGTGCATAGAGAATTATTTTTTTTAATTGAAAATAAATACAAGGGTGAACACAGATGAACACGTGTAGCCATTTGTTATCCATTTGTTAGGTATTTAGCAGTCTTATGGCTTGGGGATAGAAGCTGTTCAGGAGCCTGTTGGTGTCAGACTTGTTTGCAGAAGCAGAGAGAACAGTCTGTGGCTTGGGTGGCTGGAGTCTTTAACAAGTTTCCGGCATTTCCTTTCACACCGCCTGATATAGAGGTCCTGGATGGCAGGGAGCTCGGCCCCAGTGATGTACTGGGCTGTCCGCATCACCCTCTTTAGCGCCATGTGTTCGAGGGGCGGTGCTGTTGCCATATCAAGCAGTGATGCAGCCAATTAAGATGCTCTCAATGGTGCAGCTGTAGAATTTTATGAGGATTAAGGGCCCATGACACACTTTTTCAACCTCCTGAGGGGGAAGAGGCGCTGTCACGCCTTCTTCACAACTGTGTGTGGACCATTCTAAGTCCTTAGTGATTTGGACCCCGAGGAACTTGAAGCTCTCATCTCACTCCATGGTGTTCGGTCCCAGGGTCCTAAGCTTGGTGATGAGCTTGGAAGGAACAATGGTGTTGAACGCTGAGCTGTAGTCAATGAACAGCATTCTCGCATAGGTATTCCTCTTATCTTGGTGGGTGAGGGCAGTGTGGAGTGCCATTGAGATTCCGTCATCTATGGATCTGTACACACACAGTATGCAGATTGGAGTGGGTCTAGTGTGTCTGGGATGATGGAGTTGATGTGTGCCATAACCAGCCTGTCAAAGCACTTCATGATTACAGATGTGAGTGCTACAGGCCGGTAGTCATTGTGGCATGAAGCCTTAGAGTTCTTGGCAACAGGAATGATGGTAGTCATCTTAAAACATGTTGGGATTACAGATTGGGACCAGGAGAGGTTGAAGATTATCGTGAATATGCCTACCTGCTGATCTGCGCATGTTCTGAGAACGCGCCCTGGAATACAGTCCAGCCCCACGGCCTTGCGAGTGTTGACCTGATTAAAGACCTTACTGACGTCAGCCTTAGAGAGCAAGATCACCCAGTCTTCTGGTTCGGTTGGGGGCCTCACACACGGTATGGTGTTGTTATTGTCGAAGCGTGCATATAATGCGTTGAGTTCGTCTGGTAGAGAGGCATTGTTGGGCAGATCATGGCTGGGTCTTCCTTTGTAATCCATAATGGACTGAAGCCCCTGTCACATGTGACAGGTGTCGGAGCCTGTGTAATATGATTCCACTTTATTCCTATATTGTCCTTTTGAAGACTCTGCGGAGGTCGTAGAGGGACTTGTTGTACTTGTTCCTGTCCTCGACCATAGCCTCAGGGTTTTCTGCCATGGCCCTGTGTGTGGTAGCCATGTCCTTTAGTTTAGCGCCAAACTCTGTGTTAATCCAGGGTTTTTGATTAGGGAAGCAGCGAACCTTCACTGTGGGGACAACGTCACTGATGCATTTCCTTGTCTCGGAACATATTCCAATCAGCACTAGCAAAGCAATCCTGTAGCATAATCCCTGATTCTGATGACCATATCTCAACAGAGTGAGTCACGGGTACTTCCTGTTTGAGCTTCTGCTTGTAAACAGGAAGCAGGAGTATGGAGTCATGATATAATACAAGAACAAGAACAAGAATTCATTGTTTATATTGTGCTCTGTGAAATATGTTAGCTACAAAGACAATACGTGCTAAACCTATTACCATCTCAGTATCATGAGTGTAACACTCACTGTGTACAGAATTAGGACTGTTCTTCACTCTAACAGTGAAGACATGACACAACAGAGAATAAGGGCATTGCTCTAACAGCATATTAACAACACATATCTCCCCTGGTGGTGGGCAAGACAGAGCTGCCCAAATATGCAGCATATAAAATCATACCACAAAAAACATAAAAATACATTCATTTTATATTTTTTGAGTTGCGTATGAAACATATTGTATTGTTCAGATCACATTAATCTGAGATGTCGTGACTCAGACCAAACCAATTTCCTCCTCCCATCTTTGACAATAGTGATTGAATGTGGGACTAAAGAGACTGGCCTGACCTTCAGAATGACTGATAACCTCTCACAGCATGGTGTGTTACAGCAGGACACACACACTGGATCTAGTGCTCTTCCACGTACAGCTCTATAACCCTCATTATTCGCCATTATGACTAAATGATTCCAATACAGGCCTGATCCAACTGATTCGCCATTATGACTAAATGATTCCAATACAGGCCTGATCCAACTGATTCGCCATTATGACTAAATGATTCCAATACAGGCCTGATCCAAATTATTCGCCATTATGACTAAATTATTCTAATACAGCCCTGATCCAACTGATTCACAATTATGACTAA
Source organism: Coregonus clupeaformis (assembly GCF_020615455.1). Lineage (NCBI taxonomy): Eukaryota > Metazoa > Chordata > Actinopteri > Salmoniformes > Salmonidae > Coregonus > Coregonus clupeaformis. Next base: position 34,974,423 of record NC_059218.1, read on the forward strand.
ATGATTCCAATACAGTCCTCGATATTCACGTAATAATAAGGAATTCCCCTTGACCACACCCACAAATTGGGGAAAACAAACATTCTTTCCTATTGACCCCCATTGTAAAAGAGCCAACTTCGTTGTAGATTTTTTGTTATACAAAAATAACAAAACATTCCGAAAATCTGCTTTGTTGTTCAATGTACGTAACCAGGTCAATGATCCCGACCTGCAGTTCGCAATGCTCCCACGTAGGGAAATAGAGCTTGCGAGAAGAAGCCCTATGCCTTCAGGCTATTCGGTGTGGGAGAGTGGGAAATGTAGGGACCTGGTGTCCAAGTAGGCTACAAGTAGCTATGTGTGTGGAAAACATTTAATCACAGGTAAGACATTTAACTTGTTTAGTATAGTCTGTTTGTAACTCCACTCACTACTTGTAGCTAGTTTGTTTGTGTTGTTGGTCTTGGTTAGTTTAATGTTCCGGTTGGTAGCTAGCTAGCACTCACTCACTCACGTGGCTGCTAGCAAATAAAATAACATTTTATTGGTCACCTACACATATTTAGCAGATGTTATTGCGGGTGTAGTGAAATGCTTGTGTTCCCAGCTTCAACAGTGCAGTAGTATCTACCAATTCACAACAATACACACAAATGTAGTCCCGTGTAGCTCAGTTGGTAGAGCATGGCGCTTGCAACGCCAGGGTTGTGGGTTCGATTCCCACGGGGGACCAGTAAGAAAATGTATGCACTCACTAACTGTAAGTCGCTCTGGTTAAGAGCGTCTGCTAAATGACTAAAAGTAAAATAATGGAATTAAGAAATATAAATATTAGGAGTGGAATTGGCATTAGGAGCAATGTTGGAGTGGCATTGACTAGAATACAGTATATACATATGAAATTAGTAAAACAGTATGTAAACATTATTAAAGTAACCAGTGTTACATTATTAAAGTAACCAGTGTTCCATTATTAAAGGGACTAGTGTTCCATTTTTAAAGTGACTAGTGTTCAATTATTAAAGTGACCAGTGTTCCATTATTGAAGTTACCAGTGTTCCATTATTAAAGTGACTAGTGTTCCATTATTAAAGTGACCAGTTTTCCATTATTAAAGTGATCAGTGTTCCATTATTAAAGTGACCAGTGTACCATTATTAAAGTGACTAGTGTTCCATTATTAAAGTGACCAGTGTTCCATTAATAAAGTGACTAGTGTTCAATTATTAAAGTGAGTAGTGTTCCATTATTAAAGTGACCAGTGTTCCATTATTAAAGTGACCAGTGATTCCATGTCTACAGTATGGCCATAGGGCAGCAGCCTCTATGGTGCATGGTTGAGTAACCGGGTGGTAGCCGGCTAGTGATGGCTATTTAACAGTCTGATGGCCTTGAGATAGAAGCTGTTTTTCAGTCTCTCGGCCCCAGCTTTGATGCACCCTGTACTGACCTTGCCTTCTGGATGATAGCGGGGTGAACAGGCCGTGGCTCGGGTGGTTGATGTCCTTGATTATCTTTTTGGCCTTCCTGTGACATCGGGTGCTGTAGGTGTCCTGGAGGGCAGGCAGTGTGCCCCTGGTGATGTGTTGGGCAGACCGCACCACCCTCTGGAGAGCTCTGCGGTTGCGGGTGGTGCAGTTGCCGTACCAGGCGGAAGTACCACCGTCATGAAAAGAGGCAGGAGGGAAGCCCTACAATATTACGTTTTCCTAAGTAATGAGAACGCTCGGGAGCAGGCAATGTTGAAAAGTAATCTTTAGACATGTTGTAGTTTTCTTAAATATAGTTTTGTAATTGACTAAAACAAGCAGACAACAAGAAAATTGCGTTTGAAAAAGGTCACATTTTTGTTGTGAGCCAATGGGGTAACCTAGGTAACCACAGGTTATTTTCCCAACCGGCGGGCAGGGCTGCGACGTTCTATCTAATACCGACTGGGACTATAACCCAACTGATTTTCCATTATGACTAAATGATTCCAATACAGCCCTGATCCCTGATTCTGCCACATGAATGCTATGAGGTATTAATTAGGCCCTATCCATTGAGATGTAATATTCTCATCTAATAGAGACACAGCGTCTGGTGAAGGTGAGTGGTGAAAGCTGTGGTCATGGAGCTGACAGGTTAGAGGTCAGCCTGCTGCAGACATTATCAGGGGGATGAATTATCTGCATAACCGTGCTGCTTATCAGGTTTATGTAATGAAACCTATAAATATCCTCTATGAGACAGAGCAGTGAGCTAATCTCCCTCTGTGGTGACATTAAGTAATGAGCACTAGCTAGCTCTCTGGAATTGACCGGCTCTACAAAGATCTACGAGTCACCAGGGCATTCTCTGTCAGCAGCCTCCACAACCTCCACTGCCTAAAGTAAAGAAACCACTGCCAAATCCACAGCAGCCACACAGCAGCCAAAACTACATCAGCTGCCCCACATCCAAGCCCACAGCGAGAGCACAACAGCCAAAAGTACTTACATTTACATTTACATTTTAGTCATTTAGCAGACGCTCTTATCCAGAGCGACTTACAGTTAGTGAGTGCATACTTCACATCACAGCCAAAATACCACCTCCACCTCAAACCAAGTGCCAGAACACTGCCAACAGCTCAAACCACAGTCAACAGGCTATAGTGCATGAGGGATAACATCATGACAACACTGAGTGAGGGGGTCGCTAGGTCACCACCATGTGACAGTCCATGTTAGAGGAGGAGTCAGAGGAGAAGCCCACTGCTCTAACAACACTAGTCTGGAACAGGGTTCATCATGGGGCTCATAACACCACCAACAGCAAAGTGACCTGAACATCTGGAGGATGTGAAGAGACAACCTAACCTGGCCCTCATGCTGTACGTTCTCTCTACTACTCACCCAAACTAGATTAATACTTCTTGGATTAATTTTAAATTCAGGATGGATTGTTTTCTCAATTACATTTAATTCAGCATTGAAAAAAGGCGCAAGTTTAAGTTTGTTCAGCCTGAGCGAGTCTGACCACAAGACAGAGACCACTATGATGACACACCAAATGATGACCACCAATCAGAGACCACTATGATGACACACCAAATGATGACCACCAATCAGAGACCACTATGATGACACACCAAATGATGACCACCAATCAGAGACCACTATGATGACACACCAAATGCGTTTGATGGATCCTTTTTGTCTTCTCTTAATACCTCTTAAAGGGAAAGTAATCCAAAAGTAACCAGATTACGTTACAATTTTGGACAGGTAACGGATTACATGTAGAAAGTACAATTTTTAAATTTGAGTCATTTAGCAGACGCTCTGATCCAGAGCAATTAGGGTTAAGTGCCTTGCTCAGAGGCACATTGGCAGATTTTTCACTTCGTCGGCTCAGGGATTCAAACCAGCAATCTTTGAGTTACTGGCCCAACGCTCTTAACTGCTAGGTAACCTACCCAACCCTGAATCTAGCCATACCTAAAACCACAGGTTGTCATGGTAACCCCTCTGCTGCCTCTGCTCACCAGGCAGGCATATTAGCATTAGAAGGGTTGTATTATAGTGTAGTGTAGTGTAGTGTAGTGTAGTGTAGTGTAGTGTACACTCTCAGAATACAAAAGGTGCTATCTAGAACCTAAAAGGGTTATTCGGCTGTCCCCATAGGATAACCCTTTGAAGAACCCTTTTTGGTTCCAGGTAGAACCCTTTTGGTTCCATTTAAAACCCTTTCCACAGAGGATTCTACATGGAACTCAAAAGAGTTTTACCTGGAACCAAAAAGGGATATACCTGGAACTAAGAAGGGTTCTCCTATGGGGACAGCCGAAGAAACCTTTTGGAACCCCCTTTTTTCTAAGAGTCTAGTCTAGTCTAGTCTAGGCTAGTCTAGTATAGTGTAGTGTAGTGTAGTGCAGTACAGTGTAGTATAGTATAGTGTAGTATAGTGCAGTTTAGTATAGTGTAGTATAGTGTTGTATAGTGTAGTATATTGTAGTATAGTGTAGTATAGTGTAGTATAGTGTAGTATAGTGTAGTATCGTGTAGTATATTGTAGTATATTGTAGTATATTGTAGTATAGTGAAGTATATTGTAGTATATTGTAGTATAGTATAGTATAGTGTAGTATAGTGTAGTATAGTGTAGTAAAGTGTAGTAAAGTGTAGTATAATGTAGTATAGTGTAGTTCGGCGTAGTGCGGTGCAGTGCAGTGTAGTATAGTGTAGTATAGTGTAGTATAGTGTAGTATAGTGTAGTATAGTGTAGTGTAGTTCAGTGTAGTGTAGTGCAGTGTAGTATAGTGTAGTATAGTGTCGTTTAATATAGTGTTGTGTATTATAGTGCAGTATAGTGTAGTGTAGTATAATGTAGTTTAGTGTAGTATATTGTAGTTTAGTATAGTGTAGTATAGTGTAGTATAGTGTAGTATAGTGTAGGTTAGTGTAGGTTAGTGTAGGTTAGTGTAGGTTAGTATAGTGTAGTATAGTGTTGTATAGTGTAGTATAGTGTAGTATATTGTAGTATAGTGTAATATAGTGTAGTACAGTGTAGTATAGTGTAGTATAGTGCAGTATATTGTAGTATAGTGTAGTATAGTATATTATAGTGTGATGTAGTGTAGTGTAGTATAGTGTAGTTTAGTGTCGTATTGTATAGTGTAGTTTGGTGTAGTATAATGTAGTATAGTATAGTGTAGTTTAGTGTCGTATTGTATAGTGTAGTTTGGTGTAGTATATTGTAGTTTAGTGTAGTGCAGTGTAGTATAGTGTAGTGTAGTGTAGTATAGTCTAGTGTAGTACAGTGTAGTATAGTGTAGTGTAGTGTAGTATAGTGTAGTATAGTCTAGTGTAGTGCAGTGTAGTAGATGCTGAGGAAGCACTGCACCGCTGCCAAATACAAGAGCCTGTACTGTGATAAGACTATTAAATAGGTGTTACAGGGGTAATGCAGTGACGATTATATGCGCAATAATTGTAATTAGCATGTTGGGTATATAGTGCTGCTGGTGGAAAGCACGGCACTGCTGTGGTACAGAACTGTACTCCCACTGCCTCTACCCCAGGCACTAGCCTCCCACTGATCCAATGGGGCCTATATTTAGCTGTCCAGGGAAAAGCCTGCTCTGCTCTGCGATTTTGTGTGTGAAAATATCAACCATCGCTGCGGGGTACTCAAGGATTTCCCCAGTTATTCTGGAAGAGGAGCCCTGCTAACAAAGCCTGCTTATGTTATGTAAAACGCAATCACTCTGGATTATTAACCTTACTGGGACAAAATACTATCACAGTATTCTAAAAAGCAATGAAAATATGATTGTGATATTTAGGCTACACTATGAATCTGTTATTGAATTGTTCAATAATAAGCTGTGGTTGTTTTTTCAACATTACTACATAATACATAATACTCTGTAGTGTAGTATATTATATTATATTATAAACTGGGTGGTTCAAGCCCTGAATGCTGATTGGCTGACAGCCGTGGTATATCAGACCGTATACCACGGGTATGAATTTATTTTTATTTTTATTGCTCTAATTACGTTGGTAACCAGTTTATAATAGCAATAAGGCACCTCTAGGGTTTGTGGATATAATAATAATAATATAATATGGATATGGCCAATATACCACAGCTAAGGGCTGTATGTTCCATGATGAAGAATTTTGTAGCAGTAGATTGTAATGGGGTAATAGTGCAGGCCAGCAGATCATCAGGTCCCAAGTGTCTAACCTCCTTATCGCCTCTACAGGAAAGGAGAATGATGGGAAGTACAATTAATGAAGAGCATAGTGGGTTTAATGCATTGCAGGCTACTACTATCTACAGCTTAATGGGTAGGATAATCTACTGCCTGTGCCCTCTGCCTAGTGGAGTCAGCACACACTGTATTTCATTCTCACACTTTCAGACTTAAAATTGAACCATTTCAGATATAGACATGATCATTATTACACAAACGTAATACCCAGATGTGTGATAAAAGGGTCAAGGTTTTGACAGCCAGACCTATGTTAGTATTGCAGAACATATTATTTTAACTTTGAATGTACTACGCACGTGGTACAAATCATAGTCTTACACACTTGCAGGTGCGTGTCTTCAAACTGATATGATTACAAACATTACCCCAGCCTGTCAGCCCAGCCCAACATGGGGTGGAGGAAGGCTATTGTCTGAGACCCTCCCCTGCACAGGGCAGGCCCCTCCTAAATGCTAAACCTGCCTGATTTGCATGGCCGCAGGGAATGGGAGAGGAGGGGGAAGGACTGGTGAAGCCAGGTATTTGCATGAGAGGGTGACAGGTGGTATTTGAATGGGCGGGGGGACTCGTTTCCTCACATAATAAAGACTCTTTCTATCTTTAGGTGGAGTGGAGCTTTGTGTTTCTGCCATGGCCGGTTAGATAGATGGGTCGGTTAGATATCACTGTAACCCTTGATCATCCTTTAGCTCTCAGTGGAATGCTTTACACAGATAATACAGGGTTGGTTCACTCCCCTCTTCCTCATAGGATCCATGCCAGAGGCTGTATGGCTGTGTTTACACAGGCAGCCAAATTCTGATATTTCTTCCACTAATTGGTCTTTTCACCAATCAGAACAGCTCTGAAAAAGATCTGACATGAAAATAATTGATGTGATTGGTCAAAAGACCAATTAGTGGAAGAAATAATCAGAATTGGGCTGCCTGTGTAAACGCAGCCTATTAAACCTATATGGAAGTGTGATGTGTAGAAGTCAGGAAACCAACATATACAGTATTTATAATTATAAACTGGGTGGTTCGAGCCCTGAATGCTTATTGGCTGACCAGCCATGGTATCAGACTGTATACCACGGGTATGACAAAACAATAATTTTTACTGCTCTAATTACGTTGGTAGCCAGTTTATAATAGCAATAAGTCACCTCGGGGGTTTGTAGTATATGGCCAATATACCACGGCTAAGGGCTGTATCCAGGCACTCCGTGTTGCGCCTTACCTAAGAACAGCCCTTAGCAGTGGTATATTGGCCCTATACCACACCCCCTCTGGCCTTATTGCTTAATTAAACATCTCAATGTGGTAAATCAACTTATTTTGGTTCAGTCTAAAATATGTCTAATGAGGTAGAACATAATGATAGCCTGGGCCCAGTTTTTCAAAAGTTATCTATTTGGATTTCTCCTATCGGATAGGATTAAAGGTGTAGAAATAGATTGCATAGAACGGACAAATCATTGACTTGAATGGGGATTCCAGTTCTATTCATTCTATTTTATGCATTTAATCCTATCCGATAGCCGGAAAGAAAAGTCAGGATAGTTAACTTTTGGAAAGACTGGGCCCTGGCAATTATATGGTCAATTGAGTGAGACAGGAAAAATCATACATTACACGGTGTGATTTGACTCAATTCTCTGAGAGAATGTGGCGTAAAAATCAATGTTTCAGTGGTCTAACCCAGGATGAGTAAATGGGTGGTTTGGTGACAGTAATATGACATCCAGCTCCATCTCACATCCATTTAGGAGTCAATCATAGAGGCGCTCGGAAGACATAACTGATAACCGTACTTCTCCACTCACCCAAATATAAGGCTGACTGAAGCACAGATCTGAGAGGGGAGGTGGTTGGTGGGGTGGGGTGGGAGAAAGATTGAATGTGAAATGTTTGGATCTATCTAATTTATGTAGAAAATACAATATAATAACTATAACAAAATTACTATAATAACTAAATATAAATAGTATTGACTATATCAATAATGGACATACTCTATATACAATCTACTCTATACTATATGTATGCTATATCTAGAATAATAATAATAATTTGCCATTTAGCAGACGCTTTTATCCAAAGGGACTTACAGTCATGTGTGCATACATTTTTACGTATGGGTGGTCCCGGGGATCGAACCCACTACCCTGGCGTTACAAGCGCCATGCTCTACCAATTGAGCTACAGAGGACCACATACTATATAGGGCAGCTGGTCTGAGGGCTGTGGTCAGTGGCAGTCAGGGCTGGAGCCATCAGTCTATAGTCTATACAGTGGATTATGGGGGATAACATTTGAGTGGTTTGTCTTTAAAGCTTTAACACTGTGTTTTAACACTACAGATGAAATCACCAAACTGTGGTCTGGGTTTACCCATCTACAGTAACAGGCGATGTCACACTCACATGTGACTGATACCCATGCTGCAGCCATGGTCACTAGCTGGTCAAAATATCCTCTGTCAGTGTGTATGGGTATGGAAGAGATTACACATGAAGCATCAAATGAGGTCAGACACTCAATGCCTTCAGAAAGTGTTCATAACCCTTGACTTATTCCACATTTTGTTGTGTTACAGCCTGAATTCAAAATGGAATAAATGTATTGTTTTTCTCACCCATCTGCACACGATACCACATAATGACAGTGAAAACATGTTTTTAGAAATGTTTGCTAATTTATTGAAAATTAACCACATAAATATCTAATTTACATAAGTAGTCACACCCTTGAGTCAATATATATTAGAATCACCTTTGGCAGTGATTACAGCTGTGAGTCTTTCTAGGTAAGCCCCTAAGAGCTTTGCACACCTGGATTGTTCAATATTTGCACATTATTATTTTAAAAAATTATTCACGCTCTGTCAATTTGGTTGTTGATCATTGCTAGACAGCCATTATCTAGTCTTGCCATAGATTTTCAAGACAATTTAAGTCAAAACTGTAACTAGGCCACTCAGGAACATTTCATGTCATCTTTATTAGCAACTCCAGTGTATATTTGGCCTTGTGTTTTGAAAAAAACGGAAAAACTCCCCAATCCTTAATGATTACAAGCATACCCATAGCATGATGCAGCCACCACTATGCTTGAAAATATGGAGAGTGGTACTCAGTAATGTGTTGTATTGGATTTGACCCAAACATAACACTTTGAATTCAGGACAAAAAGTTAATTGCTTTGTCACATTTTTTGCAGTATTAATTTAGTGCCTAGTTGCAAACAGGATATCTTTATATCTTTATTCTGTACAGGCTTCCTTCTTTTCACTCTGTCATTTAGGTTATTAGTGTGGAGTAATTACAATGTAGCTGATCCATCCTAAGTTTCCTCCTATTACAGCCATTAAACTCTGTAACTGTTTTAAACTTACCATTGGCCCTTTTGTGAAATCCCTGAGCAGTTTCCTTCCTCTTCGGCAACTGAGTTAAGAAGGACGCCTGTATCTTTGTAGTGACTGGGTGTATTGATACACCATCCAAAGTGTAATTAATAACTTCACCATGCTCAAAGGGATATTCAATGTCTGCTTTTTTTTTACCCGTCTACCAATAGGTGCCCTTCTTTGCGAGGCATTGGAAAACCTCCCTGGTCTTTGTGGTTGAATCTGTGTTTGAAATTCACTGCTCGACTGATGGACCTTACAGATAATTGTGTGGGGTACAGAGATGAGGTAGTCATTTAAAAAATCCATGTTACACGCTATTATTGCACACAGAGTAAGTCCATGCAACGTTTTATGTGACTTGTTAAGCTAAGTTTTACTCCTGAACTTATTTAGGCTTGCCATAACATTGACTCAAGACATTTCAGCTTTTCATTTTTTATTCATTTCAAAAACATTTCTAAAAACATTATTCCACTTTGACATTATGGGGTTTTGTGTGTAGGCCAGTGACACAAAATCTCAATTTAATCCATTTTCAATTCAGGCTGTAACACAACAAAATGTGGAAAGGTTAAGGGGTGTGAATAATTTCTGAAGGCACTGTGATACCTAAATTATCCATAAACTCTATGTAATATTCTTTCTATCTGTACACACCCACATTAAGGTACAAAAGCACCAATTGAAAGGAATACATGATATCTTCAATAGAGAACCTGATACTTCATGATAAGATTTTTGTCACTTTGTGCTTCTACATCTGCATCGCTTGCTCTTTGGGGTTTTAGGCTGAGCTTCTCTACAGTGGCTAGCGAATGTATTCACCCCACTTGCCATTTTTCCTATTTTGTTGCCTTACAACCTGGAATTAAAATGGATTTTTTGGGGGTTTGTATAATTTGATTTACACAACATGCCTACCACTTTGAAGATGCAAAATAATTTTGGGGGTGAAACAAGACCAGGGCAAACCTGGTGGCCAACTACAAGAAACTGACCTCTGTGATTGCCAACAAGGGCTTTGCCACCAAGTACTAAGTCATGTTTTGCAGAGGGGTCAAATACTTATTTCCCTCATTAAAATGCAAATCAATTTATAACATTTTTGACATGCGTTTTTCTGGATTTTTTAGTTGTTATTCTGTCTCTCACTGTTCAAATAAACCTACCATTAAAATTATAGACTGAGCATTTCTTTGTCAGTGGGCAAACGTACAAAATCAGCAGAGGATCAAATACTTTTTTCCCTCACTGTATGTTCTGTTATCACACATCACATTATGTATCAACTGTTTTGCTGTAGAGGAGCAGAGAAACCTGGACCCTTGCATCTTCTTCTTCATCACTAGGTTTCGAAAAACACCACATAACTACACTGGTCCTCTACTACTCTACGTATCCCTACAATGCGGCCTAGAGACTAGGAGAGGGATGAGCTTCTCCTGCATGGTCCTGGAGTTTAGTGGTGGAGAAAGCAGCTGCTCTTCACAGGGCTGCCCGCTGTGATGCCCGAATAATTCAGCCAGCCCAACATTACCAGAGTCAACAGAGCTGTCCTGCTGCCCTCTGCTCCAGGCCCTGGGGACTCACACCAGAAGATTTCCCCCCAATTTAATGTACCCTGGTCCCTCTCCTTGCGAAGGAAATACTCAAGCCATAACTCTGAGCTATCATCAACATCATAATCCACCCTGCAAGCTGAATTGAGTGTAAATCCAGCTTTAGACTGAGACAATGTTTTTCATAAAACAATGGGGACCTTTTCATTTCATGTAATTCTATTCAAGGGGAATATTTATTGAAAAGCCTTTGGTGACATAAGCAGACAGGATTCTAGTGCATATTGCCTTTTCAAAGTCTAAACAGGCAGCTTTGATCGTAGAGCGTGTTATCAGTAACAAACAAAGTCTACTTCATCAGCCAGAGCAGACATCAGTCAAGCCTAGTACCACACAATGTATTAGAAATGGATCACTGGTGTGGTAGGTAGTTGCATATCCTACTGCAATATGGTTCGTTCAACAAGGAGATCTCAAGTACTGTTCAGAGGGTGGCTATGAGACACACCTTTGAATGTAAAGTAGGGGTGGTGGTGTTGTTCAGTGGTCACTTGGGACCCAGGGGGAGGGGTGTGTATGTATCTGTGTGTGAGTGCGTGTGTGTGTTTGTGTGAGAGAGAGAGAGAGCACTATGTCACGTCAACACCATATGTGGCATTATGAGAAGAACTACAAACTGAAATCCCCTCTGACAAGGATGTGATTGGACATCCATCTCTAACAGAAAACACGAACAGCTTCTTGATCTGCTCTCTTGTACATCTGATATCTAAAAATGTGATACCCACCAAACTGATTCAAATAAGACGGTTGAAAACATCCAGCTTTTAATAATCCAGCTGCAGAATGACTGTTTAGAGAGACCCTCTTCATACATGTTGAACAGATGTTTAGGATTTGTCTGGCATTGTGACAGCAAAAACAAAGTAGACAGTAATTTAGGCCAACTAACAACTATTATCTCTGTCAAAAGACTATTGAGCACATTTGCCACAATCGGACTGCTTAAGTAGATGTATGACCAAGTATTTGACTGCACCACTATCATTATAGCGTCCATAGTTTACATATTCAACAACTGAAATCAAACTAAGTCAAAAGACTACTGGGCCTCCCGAGTGGCGCAGCGGCCTAAGGCACTGCATCGCAGTGCTTGAGACATCACTACAGACCCGGTTTCGATCCCAGGCTGTGTCACAACCCACCGGGAGTCCCATAGGGCGGTACACAATTGGCCCAGTGCCGTCCGGGTTAGGGGAGGGTTTGGCCGGGGGCTTTACTTGGCTCATCGCGCTCTAGCGACTCCTTGTGGTGGGCCGGGCGCCTGCAGGCTGACTTCGGTCGTCAGTTGAACTGTGTTTCCGCTGACACATTGGTGCAGCTGGCTTCCAGGTTAAGCGGGCGGGTGTTAAGAAGTGCGGTTTGGTGGGTCATGTTTCGGAGGACGCATGACTCGACCTTCGCCTCTCCTGAGCCCGTTGGGGAGTTGAGACAAGTTCACAATTGGATATCAAGAAATTGGGGAGAAACAGGGGGTCAAAAAATTATTATAATAAAATAACAAAAATACATTCTACTGAAGAGCATGCAAGTATGAATAATCTGTTAAATAAGTGTGATATTTATTTTTTCTTTTTTGCTGTGTTTAATTTTCTACTCTGAAAATGTAATATACTTTGGAGATAGGTTGCCAATATATAGGCCTATCCCATTATTTCATTACATCAGCAAACAGTACCATATATATCTCTAGAGGCAGTAACTATGAGAGAAGACACATTCATTTCCAGATGTGTATCCTCATATTACAAACCCTGCTGAGTTGAAGACTAAACCTAAGAATTAAATACTACACTATAAGATGCTCCTCCCTGCCTCTTTTCTCAAGCCTTCATTTATGTGTTGAATGTACCCAGCTGCACCCCTTCACCACCCTGCTCACTTGCCTGCCCTCAATCAAGCCTTGTGTCAATATTAATCAGCCTGTGGTGTGCCTGCTAGCATAGAGGTGCATAAATTCATAGGGCGCACCTATCAGCAAACAGGGCCCGACACCAAGGCCCTATCCATGACGGATCTGGCCTGAGCAAGCCCCTCCCCCTGACAGCTGGCCTATTGTGTGCTGTCACTGAAGCTGCCTTGTTTCCCTAGGGTAAGCCAGTTCAATAACTAACTCTCAATGCAGCCAGCAGCAACTTATTCAATGGGAGCTTTGCAAATGAAGATGGCAATGCTTTCAGACCCAACGGCAATGCATAATCTGCTCGCCATGGAGCTGTGCATGGGCACAATAACAAGTTCACTTACCTAAAAGTTCACTGGTTCAGTCTGGTCTGGAGGCCTGCTTAAACCAGTACACAGGAGCTCCCTATGACAACACACACCATCTAGATTGGTCATGATCTGTCATAATTCATTATAATTTATTCTAACATAATATATTTATATTTGATCATAATTGTCTCTCAAGCACAATCCAACAGAATAGTATACAGAAAAACAAAAGATTGCGTCTAATGTTGTGCAGATTTTGTGTTAACACGTTCAAATCTCTTTTTTCCAATCAGCAAAAACAAGAGGACTCATAACACAGCACATAAGCTTGAGGAAGTTCAAAGTGAGACAGTGACAGAGTGTGACCAACGTCTCCAATCAGAGGCTGATCAACAGTGGGGTGATTAGTGTTGCCAGCTGGGACCTCTCTCTCTCTCTCTCTCTCTCTCTCTCTCTCTCTCTCTCTCTCTCTCTCTCTCTCTCAGAGCTCTCTCTCTCTCTCTCTCTCTCTCTCTCTCTCTCAGAGACGCTCTCTCTCTCTCTCAGAGACGCTCTCTCTCTCTCTCAGAGACGCTCTCTCTCTCTCTCTCTCTCTCTCTCTCTCTCTCCAGAGACGCTCTCTCTCTCTCTCAGAGATGCTCTCTCTCTCTCTCTCTCTCTCTCTTCTCTCTCTCTCTCTCTCTCTCTCTCTCTCTCTCTCAGAGACGCTCTCTCTCTCTCTCAGAGATGCTCTCTCTCTCTCTTTCTCTCTCTCTCTCTCTCTCTCTCTCTCTCTCTCTCAGAGATGCTCTCTCTCTCTCTCTCTCTCCTAGAGACGCACTCTCTCACTCTATCTCTCTCTCAGAGACGCTCTCTCTCTCTCTCTCTCTCTGCCGCACCTGCTGGAGCACTGCCCTCACAGAGACGGGACAAGAGGAGGAGACACACAAACAGGAAATGGAAGAGAGAGATGCCAACGATACACACCAATGAGAGAACAGGAAATAGAGGAGATGGGGAAAGTGTTGGTAATCATTGAAATAAATTGATTTGGACAAATTGGCCCCCAAAGCTTTGAATGTCTCCTTTGAGTGACTCCTTAGAGAACATTACCATAATAGAAACATATATCTCATTTTGACCAGTCAAAGCAGCAGCAAGCCATAGGGTTTACAGGACACTGAACATAGCTACGATATAGTGATAGAATAGATAATTACAGCTGATGAATTCAAATGATAGTACTAACATGATTTATCTATGAAACATACAAAAAAGATTATTTCAACAATGCTGAGCACTTAGTGCTCTGCAGCAAGATGACACTCCAGTGTTACAGCAAGATGACACTACAGTGTTTCCTAGTAGCTACTATGCTACTTCACATCAAATGGATGAGGACAGACGGTGAATTGCTCCTGCACGGCTCTGCACTACAAGCTCATAAAGCAAAGAGGTGAATGAAAGGGAAACTGTTGCCCTTAGAACAGGGGCACGCGAGTTGGCTGTCCTCTCTTCAGTTTCAGAGCGCCCCCCTGTCTCAGTCACGAGGTAAAATTACCTGCAGGCAGGTCAGGCTCCAGGCTCGCGCCCCTAATGGAGGAGCAGCTCTGCTCTAGTCTGTTGGGCAACAGGAAGGGAAGCGCGTGGACCTCAGTGTTCTGCCTGGACTCACAGCAACAAAGAGGGCCCGTCTGGTGTGATTGGGACCCCAGCCCTCAGGGAGGGCAGATGGTGCCCCAGGTCCAGCATAGCATTAGCATGAGAAAGAAAACCAGAGAGAGGGGGGACAGGTACCCTTTCCTCTGTTATAGAGCAGGGGGGAACCCTCTTCTATCCAAACAGACTCTGTTGTGCTGCAGTGCATCGGAGCACAAAGGGAGACATGGTGTCAAGCTGTTGACACGTGTGAGATACACGCCATTCATAACAAAACTCAAAGCAGTAGAAAAGAGTGCCAGAGAGTCCAGCCTCCTTCCAATACCAGATACAACTGACATTTAACACAATTACTAACTTCAGTCATTTTCACTAAAACATTTTGTTTAAACCCTTATTTCACAAGAATTGTTTCCTTAAAATGTGATTCTTCAAGCTTATAAAGCAAAGAGGTTACTGTACAAAGTGTGATGATGTCAATGGCTCATATCACATAAACAACGTCATACTGCAGAGCACAGCACAATCACCTATCAACATGTAGGCTCTATGACCCGACACGGAATCGGTATTAAAAGTGACCTCACCTTTCTCACAGAGCTGCCCACCTCTAACTGACTGTTAATGGGTTAAAGAGCTCTCAGGCTAACAGGGTCATGGCCTGGGATGTTGACATCTTTGGCTGGGGATTACAATGTGTTTACCACCAATTAAGCAGTTTGGCCTGAGGCTCTGGACTGAGCTGAAACCACTATGAAATGCCAGCCTATTGCTACGTTTACACATGCAGCTCAATTCTGATCTTTTTTCACAAATTGGTCTTCTGACCAATCAGATCAGCTCGTTTGCCAGTAATTGGGCAAAAGATCAGAATTGGGCTGCCAGTGTAAACGCAGCCATACATACAGGCTCATTCAACCTATGCACATTATTGAAGAAAATAAACTCAAAGATAGAATGCTTTTCTGATCCTTGTGGAGTTTTGTCTCCCCCATGTGTTCATTTAGGCAAACAGCCAGTGTGTTGTCCCCATGGGATGCTAATTTATGAACAAAATTACCGCTGTGTAGTTGTCTTGAAGTTCGATATTCGCTTGACATTCGCATCTAATAATGTATATAACAAACGAACGCCAGCACATAGAATGGTGGGATCATAGCTGCTTTTAGCAACGCGGGTGTATTTAATACACTAGCGTTGCTCCTTATTGTATTGGGTTGCACAAAAACAGTCCGCGGGAAGCCAGAAGTTAAATAAAATGCTATTTCAATGTACTGTGCCGGTGGGCAGGACGGTGATTATGACAGGGGGAATATGAAACAAAATGTGTAAAGGAACGTCCTATTAAACAGACTTTTCAAATATGTGTCTGTTGCTGACCAAAATGCATATGACTTTTATTTGGACATGAGGTAAGCAGGGAGGGAGTGGGTCTACAACAGACCCACGGAAAGTCTGTTTAATAATATATTCCTTTAGATCTTTTGTCTCAAATTCTCCCCGACATAATGACCAACCGTAGAATGACCAACCGTGTTGAAATTGTATTTGATTTAAAGGGACAATCTGCAGTTCCTACATCCATTTCTTGACTTTTAACTTAACTATATGCCCATTGATTCTTGAAAAATATAACTTAGAATTGCCTCATGAGCTTAGTTCAACTGTTGTACCACATAAGAACTCAAAATATAATATTGTTTTACTCCAATGTTTGTAAAGTAAATGTAAACAAACACTATATAGTCTCAAAACATGATTAAAATTATACATTTCATATCATGGTTGATCATTCCTTGCATCTATAGCTCTGTCTATGAATTTGAGAGTGGTTCCATTACTCCAGCCCCATCCTTCAGCTGTTTACCGAAACAGGGGCGGGGAATCGCTTTGTTGTTATTGTTTCATTCATTTGTAAAAATGTCTAAAAACATCATTCCACTTTGACATTATGGGGTTTTGTGTGTAGGCCAGTGACACAAAATCTCAATTTAATCCATTTTAAATTCAGGCTGTAACACAACAAAATGTGGAAAAAGTCAAGGGGTGTGAATACTTTCTGACGGCACTGTAGAGGCATGGGGGTGCTACTGGACTGACAGTCACAGGTTCGAATCCCGTTTGGGCTACCCGCTGAATTCACTACACTGGTGTCACAAGTGGGCTTTTCCTCTATCTGGTCATTTACAATTAAAGATGTGAATGCAATGAAATTGATTATTTATCTGGGTACTCAGAAGAGGCTGTAGACATACCAGCTCTCACAGACTCCAAAGCAATCTCTACACAATGAGCTCAGCTTGGGTAAGCATTTTGAAGACAATTTAGTTGTGAATGCAATTATATTTTTGTGAAAATGTATTATTCATTTAAATAAAAAAAGCTAGTAAATAAACACTTTCATGTTATGAAACCATTTAGGCCTATATCCATGGTCCATAGTCAAGTTCATAGGTGGAATTTTTCTCTGCAAAAGTTGCCAATTGCATTTCTAACAGGGTTGAAAAGCAGGCGCCAACGCGACTTTTACTCACCTACATGGCAGTGGCCTTTTTCCAGATATCAAAACCGCATTTCCATGGGAACACGAATCTCAGGTGCGAAAGCATGATTTATTGAGGTCACCTTCTGGTCAAAATTCCGACTGAAAAAGGTGTTGACTTGAAAACGGAAACGATGCAAAACTCACCCTTGGCTCAACCACCTGTTAGCTCTAGTCTACAGCAGTGTGGAGGGGGACATCAAAGAAAATCCAGAGACACTTCTCACCTTCATGTCACAAGTGTGCTATGTGCGATTTGGCGACGTTACTATTGCCATCTGTTCCCATGTCGTCTAAATCAGTAGTAGGCTAATCGATTTTTAAGGTTAGCTCTAGAGCTAGGCTATAGGCTACCAATGACATTACAGGCCTACCCACCCAAATATTTGCGCGCACCTATAACAATAAGCTGAGAGCAGAAAAAGCCGGCAAACAATTTATTGACAACTTTTCCACAGAAACATTCAACTTTTCAAATAAGACACTGTAGCCTACTAAATATCACATGTACGCTCTGATAAACAACTGTCACAGGTTAAGTGCAGTTCATGACGCGACGCGTCCACAGAATTTACAGATATTTTTTATTATTATATATTTATTTTTTTACCTGTGCTAACACTTGCTGGTCACCTGTGTACCATGGGACCAGTTACCTATAACTCAATGTGAGATTGCCCCTACTGTACAAAACAAGTTAAAACATCCCTAGACAGACAACAAATAAGAAGGCCAAATGGATCCTTCATTACCTGTAGTTGTTTTATTGTCTTGGGAACATGATGGGGACAGATCCGCGACTCTGCGTTACATGAGCTTGCAAATGACCCTGTCACCTATTGGCGTAGGTGCGAAATAAGAAGCGTCTGGGCCCTGAACGCTTTGAATTTACCTTTTGATTTTTCTCACAACTGCCAAATAAATGTCAGAACGCGTGGCAATAAAACACCTAACGTTTGTGGACGCGTGCCATTTGACAGCAACTCCAGGGACCTAAGCTGCAACTTAAAATTGCCTAAAATGTTACAATATCTTATCGACGTGGAGTGCCAGACTTCATGGAGAGTATGACTGAATTTAACTGTGAAAGCATCGGAGGCAAATCAACACAACTTAATGAGACTAAGTTAAGCCTTTCGTTCTGACACTGGACTTCCTGGTTCAACATATGTGACCATATAAAGATAATGTTCATAACAAGATAATTGCTTTAATGTGCATTTTGTGCTCAGGTTTTTAAAGGCCTATACTACCTTGTATTTTTCTGTTGAACATCAATAAAACAAACTGATATACAGGTAAATATTTAATCAAGGAATGTTTTTTATTTCGTAATAACATAGGAAAAACATCTTAGAATAAATGAATGTACAAAATAGGCTGGATAAATATGACAGAATAATACAACTTATACACATTACATGTTGTGATGGTGAAGTCACAGTAATTGTCTAATATTTACAGAATGTACAATTGCTTTGCAGTACAACATTGTCATATCAATGCACATCTATGGAATCCCTGAGTCCAGCATTCACAACACTGCATAAATTAATGACTCCATAGCAACCTAAGCATCAAAGGATATGGCATCCTGGTTATCAGTTAATAGGATATTAGAGTTATTTTACAATTCAGTATCCCAATTCAGGCTCTTGTGCTAGATCAGGGCCAAGGCCTCCACACAGTCTGGCTGGCTGGGAGGTTCTGGGATTGGGCATCTTTGGCAGAGTGTCTGTGGGGCTGCTGGGGAGGGTTGGGATCTCCATGTCGGAGTGGAGCTCTGTGAGCATGAGACAGATGTCTCCTGTAGACTTCACAAAGCTGCTGTCTGTAATGGGACTCCTGTATCTTCATCAGGTGTGAGGACTGGTGGCACATTGTGCCTGACAGAGAGTTGGAAGTGTTAGCTTTTTTAGACGGGACTTCGGTGCTCATACAAGCATGGCTGTTCAGACGAGCAGAGAAAGTAGTGTTCAGTGCTGCCTCCAGCTGCAGCCCCTCCCCTTCGTGCCCCAGGAAGCGTGCAGCTCTCTGCAGGCAGCCTGAGAAGCCTTCCTGGAAGGAATGTTGCTGTTCTCCACTTTCAGCTTTCTTCCTGTCCCCATCACCAGTGTTCTGGAGAAAGAGAACAGTGTGTTCCAGGATCTCAGCTTTCTCCACTCTACGCTGAGTCACACCCTGTTGGAGAGAGAGAGGGCAGATTAATGCACAGTCATGCTACACTTCTCAGAGGAGCTGACACCTGTATGAGCTGCATTTAGAGCAGAGTCAAGTTAGAGGTGAACTTCATACCTGATGTAGTGGTCCCTGCAGCAGTAGTGTTCTCAGGCTCTCCAGACTGTGGTTCATTCTCTCTCTCCGACGTCTCTCCACCTGATGCTTGAGGAGCTACAAGAGAAATATTTTAAGGAGATCAGACCAGGGAGATCAGACCAGTGTCTCTGGTAAACCAGTGTGTCTAAAACACTCACTTTATACTATAATAAGGGCTCCTAAAACCTAAATATATTTACATGGTAGGACTAGTTGCATAGGTACATTTTAGGAACACATTATTATTCCAGTTTCAATCAACAACCTAAGAACAAAATAGGCCTACATGTTTGAGTCCAAATCGATTTTGATTGACTAATATGTATTACATACATACTGATGAATATAATCATTTCAAAGGTTCAAATCTTACCTTTCTGTCAATTTTCCTGTTCTCTGTTCCCCCAAGTGGTTTCATCTTTGTTAACCAACAAGCTGCTGTTGTCCTTAAAAAGCGTATTTATCCAGAGGTCAGAGAATGTCCAGATGTAAATAATCAAGAACAACAGTAGTATTTCTCTGTGCTACGTCATTGAAGAAGAGTCTCAATATGGCATTTTTGTCTCTGGACGACTTTTAAGTCCATAGGAATAAGCGGTGACTTTGGACTCCTCCCATCGCCATCGGTAGCCAATCCCTGAGCTTCGCGACACGCGCCTTGTACTGTTGAAATACAGTAGAGTATCCTTCACAAGTTAGAAATGGAGTACAAAGTGAATTCATAGAAGAAGTCAGCATAGTCATAAGGATGATACATAGCATAATGGGGTGTACAAATCTGAAGGCCTATTGAAACGGACTGATGGCCAATGTAACCCAGTGAAGTGAAAAGAGCAGTTGGTTGAAATTATTTCGACACAGATCGTTGTCTTGCTTTCTCACTCTGTACCCAGTATTAACAACTTGGAAATCAAAGAAGACCTCATGGCGCTTCGGTTCAAGCCATCACATCCGCAGTAACACCCGTGGGCATGTGTATGAAAGCGCTAACAAATGGCACGCGTATTGTAATTATTACAAGAGAGGTGTAGGCGAGAGTCGAACAGTCTCCAGCGTGACACGGATTTACAAATGAGTTAAGTGACACCTCAGACTCTCAAACACAGACAGGCACACGCACAGCCGAAAGGTATTGCGCATTCCAATTGGCACAGCATTTTACGCACAGACCCAACACGCGTTTCTGACATGTTAGTGGATGAATATTGCTTTAATACAATTGACTATTACATAGATCATATTATTTAGATGTAATTATATTATAATATTAGCCTATGTTAAGTAACAATTCACATGTCAATATGTGCGCGTGAGAACTGATAACCTGGGAATGCTCCACTAGACAGTCGGTGGCAGCTTTTGCCTAATTATGTACAAATTCTAACAGGTAATAAAGAACAAACTGTTGTCTATCCTACTCCTTTTCCCAAGGGAAAATGCTCAGGACAATTTCCCAGTGTATCACATCAGGGACCATGGATGAATTTGGTCTCCTCATTTTCTTGGCATGTCAACAGAACTATTTCAGGTTAATTGTTATAAAAAATGGGGCCTATATTGAGTCACATGCTGTAAACTGTACTTCGTCTGATGAAGTTAGTGTGAATTAATAATATTTTTTGGAAGAAGTTGTGGTCGCGTTTGGCTCAGTTGATAGAGCATGGCAATTGCAATGCAAGGGTTGTTGATCCGATTCCCATGACGGACCAGTACGATAAAATATGAAGATGTATACAATCACTACTGTAAATCGCTCTGGATAAGAGCGTCGGCTAAATGACTAAAAAAGTAAAATGTAATTTCCATCACAGAACATTTCTAATAACCGAATAATTTGGTGAAATTAATAGCTACACTGTCTAAAAAATGTCCCAGATTTAATTAATAGGATCTGGTCAAATTACTTTTAATAGGCACACATTGTAATTGTACTGATGATTAACCACATTTGTACATTTTATTAGCTTAGGCTTACTAATATTAATGAATGTTAATTACGTTGGAAGTTGCTTTTAGACTGTAGGCTAGTCTCGATATTTGAGAGTAAATTGTTCAATATATGTAAAAGCTCCTTAAACCAAGATTGTCCCACTGCTGGTTTAGGAATAATTTGTTATAAAGCCTGCATACCATTGGCCTATGAAAGAAAAAAAAATATGTTAAGAAAAATGTAATATTGTACTATGAACCTCTGAACAACTTACTGTGAATGAATGATCCGTTCCAATACCCCAAGGAGTCTACGGGACATAATTTTTGTATATGTGAGAATGTCAAGAGAAACTCCTTGTTTTCGGCAGTCCGAACCCTCTCGGGTTATAAAAAGGCCCTAAAAATCTTCCTTTGAATTTCAGGTGTGATTGAAGGTCGCTGTCACTGAGCACTTTGATGTTATTGCCCGGACCTAACATCTTGAGGTGTCAAAGCGCGTGGTCTCTACGCAGCTTTGACTCAAATACACACGTGCCAGCAATCAATGAAATGCAAATCTTTGAGAACTTTGCAATACTTTTAACTGGCATCGGAACGTGCCAATAAACATTGAGTAAGATGAATGCTAAATAAGTCACTGCATTTTTGAATATTTGGCTGAGAAAGCAGATGATCACCATTACCAAAAACAAATGTGATACTTTCATATATTACTGAATAAGATACCATTGAGACAATGTTTTTAAAGGAATGTGTTTTATTTGTATTTCAACATACAGGCCTATATCTTTGAAAAACATAGGAACAAGTCCCAGAATAAATTAATGTGCAAAAATAGATAAGATATCAGAGTACTACAAGTTATACATAGTACATGTTGTAATACTAAAGTATAGAGTAATTGTACAATATTTAGAATTGATATTTGCTTTGCTGTACAATATTGTCATATCAGTGCAAATCTATGGACTCCCTAAATCCGGTGTTCACAACACTGTATAAATTAATAACTCCATAGCAACCTCAGCAGCAAAGGATGTGGCATCCTGGTTATCAGTTCATAGGATATTACATTTGTTTTACAGTTCAATATCCCAATTCAGGCTCTTGTGCAAGATCAGGGCCAAGGCCTCCACACAGACTGGCTGGCTGGGAGGTTCTGGGATTGGGCTTCTTTGGCAGAGTGTCTGTGGGGCTGCTGGGGAGGGTTGGGATCACAATGTCGGAGTGGAGCTCTGTGAGCATGAGACAGATGTCTCCTGTAGACTTCACAAAGCTGTTGTCTGTAGTGGGACTCCTGTATCTTCATCAGGTGTGAGGACTGGTGGCACATTGTGCTGGGCAGAGAGTTGGAAGAGTGTGCTTTAGCCGGGACTTCGGTGCTCATATAAGCATGGCTGTTCAGATGAGCAGAGAAAGTAGTGTTCAGTGCTGCCTCCAGCTGCAGCCCCTCCCCTTCGTGCCCCAGGAAGTGTACAGCTCTCTGCAGGCAGCCTGAGAAGCCTTCCTGGAAGGAATGTTGCTGTTCTCCACCTTCAGCTTTCTTCCTGTCCCCATCACCAGTGTTCTGGAGAAAGAGAACAGTGTGTTCCAGGATCTCAGCTTTCTCCACTCTACGTTGAGTCACACCCTGTTGGAGAGCCGAGAGGGCAGATTAATGCACAGTCATGCTACACTTCTCAGAGGAGCTGACACCTGTATGAGCTGCATTTAGAGCAGAGTCAAGTTAGAGGTGAACTTCATACCTGATGTAGTGGTCCCTGCAGCAGTAGTGTTCTCAGGCTCTCCAGACTGTGGTTCATTCTCTCTCTCCGACGTCTCTCCACCTGAGGCTTGAGGAGCTACAAGAGAAAGATTAAAGGAGATCAGACCAGGGAGATCAGACCAGTGTCTCTGGTAAACCAGTGTGTCTAAAACATTAACTTTATACTATAATAAGGGCTCCTAAAACCTAAATATATTTACATGGTAGGACTAGTTGCATAGGTACATTTTAGGAACACATTATTATTCCAGTTTCAATCAACAAGCTAAGAACAAAATAGGCCTACATGTTTGAGTCCAAATCGATTTTGATTGACTAATATGTATTACATACATACTGATGAATATAATCATTTCAAAGGTTCAAATCGTACCTTTCTGTCAATTTTCCTGTTCTCTGTTCCCCCAAGTGGTTTCATCTTTGTTAACCAACAAGCTGCTGTTGTCCTTAAAAAGCGTATTTATCCAGAGGTCAGAGAATGTCCAGATGTAAATAATCAAGAACAACAGTTGTATTTCTCTGTGCTAAGTCATTGAAGAAGAGTCTCAATATGGCATTTCTTTCCCTGGACGACTTTTAAGTCCATAGGAATAAGCGGTGACTTTGGACTCCTCCCATCGCCATCGGTAGCCAATCCCTGAGCTTCGCGACACGCGCCTTGTACTGTTGAAATACAGTAGAGTATCCTTCACAAGTTAGAAATGGAGTACAAAGTGAATTCATAGAAGAAGTCAGCATAGTCATAAGGATGATACATAGCATAACATTTGCACGCATGACTGTAAGTCGCTTTGGATAAAAGTGTCTGCTAAATGGCATATTATATTATATATTATTATATATTATATTACATATTATATTATACATTATATTATATAATGGGGTGTAAAAATCTGAAGGCCTATTGAAACGGACTGATGGCCAATGTAACCCAGTGAAGTGAAGAGAGCAGTTGGTTGAAATTATTTCGACACAGATCGTTGTCTTGCTTTCTCACTCTGTACCGAGTTTTAACAACTTGGAAATCAAAGAAGACCTCATGGCGCTTCGGTTCAAGCCATCACATCCGCAGTAACACCCGTGGGCATGTGTATGAAAGCGCTAACAAATGGCACGCGTATTGTAATTATTACAAGAGAGGTGTAGGCGAGAGTCGAACAGTCTCCAGCGTGACACGGATTTACAAATGAGTTAAGTGACACCTCAGACTCTCAAACACAGACAGGCACACGCACAGCCGAAAGGTATTGCGCATTCCAATTGGCACTGCATTTTACGCAGAGACCCAACACGCGTTTCTGACTTCTTAGTGGATGAATATTGCTTTAATACAATTGACTATTACATATATAATATTATTTAGATGTAATTATATTATAATATTAGCTTATGTTAAGTAACAATTCACATGTCAATATGTGCGCGTGAGAACTGATAACCTGGGAATGCTCCACCAGACAGTCGGTGGCAGCTTTTGCCTAATTATGTACAAATTCTAACAGGTAATAAAGAACAAACTGTTGTCTATCCTACTCCTTTTCCCAAGGGAAAATGCTCAGGACAATTTCCCAGTGTATCACATCAGGGACCATATATTAATTTGGTCTCCTCATTTTCTTGGCATGTCAATAGAACTATTTCAGGTTATTCATTATAAAAAATGGGGCCTATATTGAGCATATGTTGTAAACGGTACGTCTGAAGAAGGTAGTGTGATTTAATAATATATTTGGAAGTAATTGTGGCTCAGTTGGTAGAGCATGGTAATTGCAATACCAGGATTGTGGGTTCAATTACCACGGGGG
Source organism: Coregonus clupeaformis (assembly GCF_020615455.1). Classification (NCBI taxonomy): domain Eukaryota; kingdom Metazoa; phylum Chordata; class Actinopteri; order Salmoniformes; family Salmonidae; genus Coregonus; species Coregonus clupeaformis. Next base: position 34,999,378 of record NC_059218.1, read on the forward strand.
ATAAGAACGATCAAATATGAAAATAATTGCACTCACTACTGTATGTCGCTCTAGAGCGTTTGCTGAATGATGAAATTGTAAGTTTCATCACAGAACATTTCTAATAGTTTGGTGATATAAGTATCTGTCTTTTCTAAAAAATGTGCCTTCTGTCCCAGACTTAAATTAATAGGATCTGTTCAGATTACTTTCGATTGCCACTTTTAATAGGCACACATTGTAGTTGTACTGATGATGAACCACATTTGTTAAATATTATTAGCATAGGCTTACTAATATTAATTAATGTTAATTACGTTGGAAGATGCTTTTAGACTGTAGGCTAGTCTCGATATTTGAGAGTAAATTGTTCAAAATATGTAAACGCTCCTTAAACCAAAGCTGTCCCACTGCTGGTTTAGGAATAATTTGTTATAAAGCCTGCATACCATAGGCCTATGAAAGAAAAAATAATCTGTTAAGAAAAATGTAATATTGTACCATGAACCTCTGAACAAATTACATTTTACATTTTACATTTTAGTCATTTAGCAGACGCTCTTATACAGAGCGACTTACTGTTAGTGAGTGTATACATTTTTCATACTGTGAATGAATGATCCGTTACCCAAAGGAGTCGACGAGGACATACTTTTTGTATATGTGAGAATGTCAAGAGAAGCTCCTTGTTTTCGGCAGTCCGAACCCTCTCGGGTTATAAAAATCCCTTAAAATATTCCTTTGAATTTCAGGTGTGATTGAAGGCTGCTGTCACTGAGCACTTTGAAGTTCTTGCCCGGACCTAACATCTTGAGGTGTCAAAGCGCGTGGTCTCTACGCACCTTTGACTCAAACACACAGGTGCCAACTATCAATGAAATGCAAATCCATGATAACTTTGCAATACTTTTAACTGGATTCGGAACGTGCTGGAACGTGCCATTACATAAGCAGATGACAACCCATTACTGAATAAGATACCATTGAGACAATGTTTTTAAAGGAATGTGTTTTATTTGTATTTCAATATACTGGCCTATATCTTTGAAAAACATAGGAACAAGTCCCAGAATAAATTAATGTGCAAAAATAGATAAGATATCAGAGTACTACAAGTTATACATAGTACATGTTGTAATACTAAAGTATAGAGTAATTGAATGATATTTAGAACTGATATTTGCTTTGCAGTACAACATTGTCATATCAATGCAAATCTATGGAAACCCTGAGTCCGTGTTCACAACACTGCATAAATTAGTAACTCCATAGCAACCTCAGCAGCAAAGGATGTGGCATCCTGGTTATCAGTTCATAGGATATTACATTTGTTTTACAGTTCAATATCCCAATTCAGGCTCTTGTGCCAGATCAGGGCCAAGGCCTCCACACAGACTGGCTGGCTGGGAGGTTCTGGGATTGGGCTTCTTTGGCAGAGTGTCTGTGGGGCTGCTGGGGAGGGTTGGGATCACAATGTCGGAGTGGAGCTCTGTGAGCATGAGACAGATGTCTCCTGTAGACTTCACAAAGCTGTTGTCTGTAGTGGGACTCCTGTATCTTCATCAGGTGTGAGGACTGGTGGCACATTGTGCTGGGCAGAGAGTTGGAAGAGTGGGCTTTAGCCGGGACTTCGGTACTCATACAAGCATGGCTGTTCAGACGAGCAGAGAAAGTAGTGTTCAGTGCTGCCTCCAGCTGCAGCCCCTCCCCTTCGTGCCCCAGGAAGTGTACAGCTCTCTGCAGGCAGCCTGAGAAGCCTTCCTGGAAGGAATGTTGCTGTTCTCCACCTTCAGCTTTCTTCCTGTCCCCATCACCAGTGTTCTGGAGAAAGAGAACAGTGTGTTCCAGGATCTCAGCTTTCTCCACTCTATGCTGAGTCACACCCTGTTGGAGAGAGAGAGGGCAGATTAATGCACAGTCATGCTACACTTCTCAGAGGAGCTGACACCTGTATGAGCTGCATTTAGAGCAGAGTCAAGTTAGAGGTAAACTTCATACCTGATGTAGTGGTCCCTGCAGCAGTAGTGTTCTCAGGCTCTCCAGACTGTGGTTCATTCTCTCTCTCCGACGTCTCTCCACCTGATGCTTGAGAAGCTACAAGAGAAAGATGAAAGGAGATCATCACAGGGAGATTAGACCAGTGTCTCTGGTAAACCAGTGTGTCTAAAACATTAGCTTTATACTATAATAAGGGCTCCTAAAACCTAAATATATTTACATGGTAGGACTAGTTGCATAGGTACATTTTAGGAACACATTATTATTCCACTTTCAATCAACAAGCTAAGAACAAAATAGGCCTACATGTTTGAGTCCAAATCGATTTTGATTGACTAATATGTATTACATACATACTGATGAATATAATCATTTCAAAGGTTCAAATCGTACCTTTCTGTCAATTTTCCTGTTCTCTGTTCCCCCAAGTGGTTTCATCTTTGTTAACCAACAAGCTGCTGTTGTCCTTAAAAAGCGTATTTATCCAAAGGTCAGAGAATGTCCAGATGTAAATAATCAAGAACAACAGTTGTATTTCTCTGTGCTAAGTCATTGAAGAAGAGTCTCAATATGGCATTTCTTTCCCTGGACGACTTTTAAGTCCATAGGAATAAGCGGTAACTTTGGACTCCTCCCATCGCTATCGGTAGCCAATACCTGAGCTTCGCGGCACGCGCCTTGTACTGTTGAAATACAGTAGAGTAGCCTTCACAAGTTAGAAATGGAGTACAAAGTGAATTCATAGAAGAAGTCAGCATAGTCATAAGGATGATACATAGCATAACATTTGCACGCATGACTGTAAGTCGCTTTGGATAAAAGTGTCTGCTAAATGGCATATTATATGATATATTATTATATATTATATTACATATTATATTATACATTATATTATATAATGGGGTGTAAAAATCTGAAGGCCTATTGAAACGGGCTGATGGCCAATGTAACCCAGTAAAGTGAAGAGAGCAGTTGGTTGAAATTATTTCGACACAGATCGTTGTCTCGCTTTCTCACTCTGTACCGAGTTTTAACAACTTGGAAATCAAAGAAGACCTCATGGCGCTTCGGTTCAAGCCATCACATCCGCAGTAACACCCGTGGGCATGTGTATGAAAGCGCTAACAAATGGCACGCGTATTGTAATTATTACAAGAGAGGTGTAGGCGAGAGTCGAACAGTCTCCAGTGTGACACGGATTTACAAATGAGTTAAGTGACACCTCAGACTCTCAAACACAGACAGGCACACGCACAGCCGAAAGGTATTGCGCATTCCAATTGGCACTGCATTTTACGCAGAGACCCAACACGCGTTTCTGACTTCTTAGTGGATGAATATTGCTTTAATACAATTGACTATTACATAGATCATATTATTTAGATGTAATTATATTATAATATTAGCCTATGTTAAGTAGCATTTCACATGTCAATATGTGCGCGTGAGAACTGATAACCTGGGAATGCTCCACCAGACAGTCGGTGGCAGCTTTTGCCTAATTATGTACAAATTCTAACAGGTAATAAAGAACAAACTGTTGTCTATCCTACTCCTTTCCCAAGGGAAAATGCTCAGGACAATTTCTCAGTGTATCACATCAGGGACCATGGATGAATTTGGTCTCCTCATTTTCTTGGCATGTCAACAGAACTATTTCAGGTTAATTGTTATAAAAAATGGGGCCTATATTGAGTCACATGCTGTAAACTGTACTTCGTCTGATGAAGTTAGTGTGAATTAATAATATTTTTTGGAAGAAGTTGTGGTCGCGTTTGGCTCAGTTGATAGAGCATGGCAATTGCACCTTTGACTCAAACACACAGGTGCAAACTATCAATGAAATGCAAATCCATGATAACTTTGCAATACTTTTAACTGGATTCGGAACGTGCTGGAACGTGCCATTACATAAGCAGATGACAACCCATTACTGAATAAGATACCATTGAGACAATGTTTTTAAAGGAATGTGTTTTATTTGTATTTCAACATACTGGCCTATATCTTTGAAAAACATAGGAACAAGTCCCAGAATAAATTAATGTGCAAAAATAGACAAGATATCAGAGTACTACAAGTTATACATAGTACATGTTGTAATACTAAAGTATAGAGTAATTGAATGATATTTAGAACTGATATTTGCTTTGCAGTACAACATTGTCATATCAATGCAAATCTATGGAAACCCTGAGTCCGTGTTCACAACACTGCATAAATTAGTAACTCCATAGCAACCTCAGCAGCAAAGGATGTGGCATCCTGGTTTTCAGTTCATAGGATATTACATTTGTTTTACAGTTCAATATCCCAATTCAGGCTCTTGTGCCAGATCAGGGCCAAGGCCTCCACACAGACTGGCTGGCTGGGAGGTTCTGGGATTGGGCTTCTTTGGCAGAGTGTCTGTGGGGCTGCTGGGGAGGGTTGGGATCACAATGTCGGAGTGGAGCTCTGTGAGCATGAGACAGATGTCTCCTGTAGACTTCACAAAGCTGTTGTCTGTAGTGGGACTCCTGTATCTTCATCAGGTGTGAGGACTGGTGGCACATTGTGCTGGGCAGAGAGTTGGAAGAGTGGGCTTTAGCCGGGACTTCGGTACTCATACAAACATGGCTGTTCAGACAGGTAGAGAAAGTAGTGTTCAGTGCTGCCTCCAGCTGCAGCCCCTCCCCTTCGTGCCCCAGGAAGTGTACAGCTCTCTGCAGGCAGCCTGAGAAGCCTTCCTGGAAGGAATGTTGCTGTTCTCCACCTTCAGCTTTCTTCCTGTCCCCATCACCAGTGTTCTGGAGAAAGAGAACAGTGTGTTCCAGGATCTCAGCTTTCTCCACTCTATGCTGAGTCACACCCTGTTGGAGAGAGAGAGGGCAGATTAATGCACAGTCATGCTACACTTCTCAGAGGAGCTGACACCTGTATGAGCTGCATTTAGAGCAGAGTCAAGTTAGAGGTGAACTTCATACCTGATGTAGTGGTCCCTGCAGCAGTAGTGTTCTCAGGCTCTCCAGACTGTGGTTCATTCTCTCTCTCCGACGTCTCTCCACCTGAGGCTTGAGAAGCTACAATAGAAAGATGAAAGGAGATCATCACAGGGAGATTAGACCAGTGTCTCTGGTAAACCAGTGTGTCTAAAACACTCACTTTATACTATAATAAGGGCTCCTAAAACCTAAATATATTTACATGGTAGGACTAGTTGCATAGGTACATTTTATGAACACATTGTTATTCCAATTTCAGTCAACAAGCTAAGAACAAAATAGGCCTACATGTTTGAGTCCAAATCGATTTTGATTGACTAATATGTATTACATATATACTGATTAATATAATCACTTCAAAGGTTCAAATCTTACCTTTCTGTCAATTTTCCTGTTCTCTGTTCCCCCAAGTGGTTTCATTTTTGCTAATCAACAAGCTGCTGTTGTCCTTAAAAAGCGTATTTATCCAGAGGTCAAAGAATGTCCAGATGTAAATAATCAAGAAGAACAGTAGTATTTCTCTGTGCCATGTCACTGAAGAAGAGTCTCAATATGGCATTTCTTTCCCTGGACGACTTTTAAGTCCATAGGAATAAGCGGTGACTTTGGACTCCTCCCATCGCTATCGGTAGCCAATCCCTGAGCATTGCGGCACGCGCTTTGTACTGTTGAAATACAGTAGAGTAGCCTTCACAAGTTAGAAAAGGAATACAAATTGAATTCATAGAAGTCAGCATAGTCATAAGGAGGATAAATAGCATAATGGGGTGGAAAAATCTGAAGGCCTATTGAAACGGGCTGATGGCCAATGTAACCCAGTAAAGTGAAGAGAGCAGTTGGTTGAAATTATTTCGACACAGATCATTGTCGTGCTTTCTCACGCTGTACCCAGTATTAACAACTTGGAAATCAAAGAAGACCTCATGGTGCTTCGATACAAGCCATTACATCCGCAGTAACACCCGTGGGCATGTGTATGAAAGCGCTAACAAATGGCACGCGTATTGTAATTATTACAAGAGAGGTGTAGGCGAGAGTCGAACAGTCTCCAGTGTGACACGGATTTACAAATGAGTTAAGTGACACCTCAGACTCTCAAACACAGACAGGCACACGCACAGCCGAAAGGTATTGGCTTTCCAATTGGCACAGCATTTTACTCACAGACCCAACACGCGTTTCTGATTTGTTAGTGGATGAATATTGCTTTAATACAATTGACTATTACATATATAATATTATTTAGATTTAATTATATTGTAATATTAGCCTATGTTAAGTAGCATTTCACATGTCAATATGTGCGCGTGAGAACTGATAACCTGGGAATGCTCCACCAGACAGTCGGTGGCAGCTTTTGCCTAATTATGTACAAATTCTAACAGGTAATAAAGAACAAACTGTTGTCTATCCTACTCCTTTTCCCAAGGGAAAATGCTCAGGACAATTTCCCAGTGTATCACATCAGGGACCATGGATGAATTTGGTCTCCTCATTTTCTTGGCATGTCAATAGAACTATTTCAGGTTAATCGTTATAAAAAATGGGGCCTATATTGAGCATATGTTGTAAACGGTACGTCTGAAGAGGGTAATGTGATTTAATAATATATTTGGAAGTAATTGTGGTTCCGTGTGGCTCAGTGGGTAGAGCGTGGCAATTGCAATACCAGGATTGTGGTTTCCATTCCCACGGGGGACAAGTAATATGAAAATGAATGCATTCACTACTGTAAGTCGCCCCAGAGCGTCTGCTAAATGACAAAAAATGTAAGTTCCATCACAGAACATTTCTAATAATTTGGTGATATAAATATTTGTCTTAAATTAATAGGATCTGTTCAGATTACTTTCGATTGCCACTTTTAATAGGCACACATTGTAGTTGTACTGATGATGAACCACATTTGTTAAATATTATTAGCATAGGCTTACTAATATTAATGAATGTTAATTACGTTGGAAGTTGCTTTTAGACTGTAGGCTAGTCTCGATATTTGAGAGTAAATCGTTCAATATATGTAAAAGCTCCTTAAACCAAGATTGTCCCACTGCTGGTTTAGGAATAATTTGTTATAAAGCCTAGGCCATAGGCCTATGAAAGAAAAAATAATCTGTTAAGAAAAATATAACATTGTACCATGAACCTCTGAACAAATTACTGTGAATGAATGATCCGTTCCAATACCCCAAGGAGACAACAAGGACATAATTTGTGTATATGTGAGAATGTAAAGAAAAGCTCCTTGTTTTCGGCAGTCTGCACCCTCTCAGGATATAAAAATGCCCTTAAAATGTTCTTTAGAATTTCAGGTGTGATTGAAGGTCGCTGTCACTGAGCACTTTGATGTTCTTGTCCCCGACCTAACATCTTGAGGTGTCCACCCACGCAGACAGTGTGGTGAAGAAGGCGCAACAGAGCTTTTTCAACCTCAGAAGGCTGAAGAAATTTGGCTTGGCACCTAAAACCCTCACAAACTTTTACAGATGCACAATTGAGAGCATCCTGTCGGGCTGTATCACCGCTTGGTACGGCAACTGCACCGCCCGCAACCGCAGGGCTCTGCAGAGGGTGGTGCGGTCTGCCAAACGCATTACCGGGGGCAAACTACCTGCCCTCCAAGACAACTACAGCACCCGATGTTACAGGAAGGCCAAAAAGATCATCGAGGACATCAACCACCCAAGCCACTGCAGGTTCACCCCGCTATCATCCAGAAGGCGAGGTCAGTACAGGTGCATCAAAGCTGGGACAGAGAGAATGAAAAACAACTTCTATCTCAAGGCCATCAGACTGTTAAATAGCCATCACTAGCACATTAGAGGGTGCTGCTGCCTATTGAAATCACTGGCCACTTTAAGAAATTGAACACTAGTCACTTTAATAATGTTTACATATCTTGCACTACTCATCTCATATGTATATACTGTATTCTATTCTATAATATTCGACAGTATCTTAGTCCATGCCGCTCTGTCATTGCTTGTCCATATATATATGTATTCTTAAATTCCATTCCTTACTAGATTTGTGTGTATTGGGTATATGTTGTGAAATTGTTAGATATTACTGCACTGTCGGAGCTAGAAGCACAATAATTTCGCTACACCCGCAATAACATCTGCTAAACACGTGTATGTGACAAATAACATTTGATTTGTCAAAGCGTGTGGTCTCTGCACACCTTTGACTCAAACACACAAGTGCCAGTTAACAATGAAATGCAAATCCATGATAACTTTGCAATACTTTTAACTGGCATCGGAACGTGCTGGAACGTGCCATTACATCAGCAGATGACAACCATAACCAAAAACACATTTGATACTTCTACACATTACTAAATAAGATACCATTGAGACAATGTTTTTAAAGGAATGTGTTTTATTTGTATTTCAACATACAGGCCTATATCTTTGAAAAACATAGGAACAAGTCCCAGAATAAATTAATGTGCAAAAATAGACAAGATATCAGAGTACTACAAGTTATACATAGTACATGTTGTAATACTAAAGTATAGAGTAATTGTACAATATTTAGAATTGATATTTGCTTTGCTGTACAATATTGTCATATCAGTGCAAATCTATGGACTCCCTAAATCCAGTGTTCACAACACTGCATAAATTAATAACTCCATAGCAACCTCAGCAGCAAAGGATGTGGCATCCTGGTTATCAGTTCATAGGATATTACATTTGTTTTACAGTTCAATATCCCAATTCAGGCTCCTGTGCTGGATCAGGGCCATGGCCTCCACACAGACTGGCTGGCTGGGAGGTTCTGGGATTGGGCTTCCTTGGCAGAGTGTCTGTGGGGCTGCTGGGGAGGGTTGGGATCTCCATGTCGGAGTGGAGCTCTGTGAGCATGAGACAGATGTCTCCTGTAGACTTCACAAAGCTGTTGTTTGTAGTGGGACTCCTGTATCTTCATCAGGTGTGAGGACTGGTGGCACATTGTGCTGGGCAGAGAATTAGAAGAATGGGCTTCAGCCGGGACTTCGGTGCTCATACAAACATGGCTGTTCAGACAGGTAGAGAAAATAGTGTTCAGTGCTGCCTCCAGCTGCAGCCCCTCCCCTTCGTGCCCCAGGAAGTGTACAGCTCTCTGCAGGCAGCCTGAGAAGCCTTCCTGGAAGGAATGTTGCTGTCCTCCACCTTCAGCTTTCTTCCTGGCCCCATCACCAGTGTTCTGGAGAAAGAGAACAGTGTGTTCCAGGATCTCAGCTTTCTCCACTCTACGTTGAGTCACACCCTGTTGGAGAGAGAGAGGGCAGATTAATGCACAGTCATTCTACACTTCTCAGAGGAGCTGACACCTGTATGAGCTGCATTTAGAGCAGAGTCAAGTTAGAGGTGAACTTCATACCTGATGTAGTGGTCCCTGCAGCAGTAGTGTTCTCAGGCTCTCCAGACTGTGGTTCATTCTCTCTCTCTGACGTCTCTCCACCTGATGCTTGAGGAGCTACAAGAGAAAGATGAAAGGAGATCAGACCAGGGAGATTAGACCAGTGGCTATTCTAAACCAGTGTTTCTAAAACACTCACTTTATACCACAGTAATGGCTCCTAAAACCTAAATATATTTACATGGTAGGACTAGTTACATAGGTACATTTTAGGAACACATTGTTATTCCAATTTCAGTCAACAAGCTAAGAACAAAATAGGCCTACATGTTTGAGTCCAAATCGATTTTGATTGACTAATATGTATTACAGATATACTGATGAATATAATCATTTCAATGGTTCAAATCTTACCTTTCTGTCAATTTTCTTGTTCTCTGTTCCCCCAAGTGGTTTCATCTCAGCTGCTGTTGTCCTTAAAAAGCGTATACATCCAGAGGTCAGAGAATGTCCAGATGTAAATAATCAAGAAGAACAGTAGTATTTCTCTGTGCCATGTCACTGCAGATGAGTCTCAATATGGCATTTCTTTCTCTGGACAACTTTTAAGTCCATAGGAATGAGAGGTGACTTTGGACTCCTCCCATCGCCATCGGTGGCCAATCCCTAAGCTTCGCGGCACGCGCCTTGTACTGTTGAAATACAGTAGAGTAGCCTTCACAAGTTAGAAATGGAATACAAAGTGAATTCGTAGAAGAAGTCACCATAGTCATAAGGAGGATATATAGCATAATGGGGTGTAAAAATCTGTAAGCCTATTGAAACGGGCTGATGGCCAATGTAACACAGTGAAGTAAAGAGAGCAGTTGGCTGCATCGCAGTGCTAGCTGTGCCACTAGAGATCCTGGTTCGAATCCAGGCTCTGTCGCAGCCGGCCGCGACCGGGAGACTCATGGGCAGCGCACAATTGGCCTAGCGTTGTCCAGGGTAGGGGAGGGAATGGCCTGCAGGGATGTAGTTCAGTTGATAGAGCATGGCGTTTGCAACGCCAGGGTTGTGGGTTCGATTCCCACGGGGGACCAGTATGAATTTTTATTTTTTAAATATATATATATATATATGTATTCACTAACTGTAAGTCGCTCTGGATAAGAGCGTCTGCTAAATGACTTAAATGTAAATGGTTGAAATGATTTCGACACAGATCATTGTCGTGCTTTCCCACGCTGTCCCACGTTTAACAACTTGTATAAGAGGACCAATGAGGACATCGTGGCGCTTCCGTACAAGCATTCACATCCGTAGTAACACCCGTGGGCAGGTGTAAGAAAGCGCTAACAAATGGCACGCGTATTGTAATTACAAAAGAGGTGTAGGTGAGAGTCGACCAGTCTCCAGTGTGACACGGATTTACAAATGAATGAAGTGACACCTCAGTCTCTTAAACAAAGACAGGCACACGCGCAGCCACAAATCACCCATTCCAATTGGCACAACATTTTACGCTAAGATCTTTTCTGACTTTGAGGATGTTGACTTCACATACGTAGATGTACTTCACTACACTCCCCCACGTACTTATTTGGACAGTGAAGCTACAACTTTTTTGGCGGCTCTATACTCCAGCATTTTGTATTTTACGTCAAATGTTTAATATGAGGCGACAGTAGAGACTACAGAATGGTACCTTTTATTTGAGGGTATTTTCATACATATCTGTTTAACCGTTTAGAAATGAAAGCACTTTATACATTCTCTTATAGTGTATTACATTTCATCGAAAGTTTAGTATTTGGTCCCATATTTTATAGCACACAATGACTACATCAAGCTTGTGACTCTACAAACTTGTTGCATGCATTTGCTTTTTTTTGGGTTGTGTTTCAGATTATGTTGTGCCCAATGAATGGTAAATAATGTATTGTGTCATTTTGGAGTCACTTTTATTTTAAATAAGAATATAATATGTTTCTTAACACTTCTACATGAATGTATGCTACCGTGACTACGGATAATCATGAATGAATCATGAATAATGATGAGTGAGAAAGTTACAGAGGCATGAATATCACCCCCCCCCCAAAAAAAAAAATATATATATATATATATATAAACTCCCTTTTAATTGATAATGGTGAGCAGTGACGTTTCCAGGAGGGGTCACATGGTGGTCACGCCCCACTGATATCTGATTGGCCACCCCAAGGACCCCCCCAGAAATTCTGAGATCTGATAGGTCGTCTGAACATAGCCTACAGATAATTTTGACCAAGACACTCACCGACAGCATCAATCATGTCATACCATCATGTTTTTGGGGGCCAGACAGCATCAAATAGGGCGGCAGGTAGCTTAGTGGTTAAGAGCGTTGTGCCAGTAACCGAAAGGTCGCTGGTTCTAATCCCTGAGCCAACTAGGTGAAAAATCTGTCGGTGTGCCCTTGAGCAAGGCACTTAACCCTAATTGCTCCTGTAAGTCGCTCTGGATAAGAGCGTCTGCTAAATGACACAACAACACAACAACAACAAATAAATGGGCTACAGATATTAAGACAGAGGGATGTTTGCTTTGCTCGGATGCTTTCTCTGGTGAAATAGATTCAGCCTCTTGCGAATTGAAGGACAATTATGAAACACTGATAGACATTAACGATAAATAATTGTATAAGTTTGTTTCTTTTTTATATGTTTTTTGGGGAAGCCTGGTTTCCCTTGGCAGCCATGAATACAAGCCACTTTGTAGGCTGAATGTCATTACACTTATCGTGTTTATAATAGATGTCCTTTTCCATTCAAATGGATGCTGGACTTATTTTGCAAGTCATTTATTTGACAATCAGATGAAAACATCATGACTGGTTGTGTTCATGACACATTAGAAGGTAATACATTTTTACAGTTAAATGACATGCCTTTACTATAAAGCCCATATAAAGCGACAGTAGAGCGAGCGCATGCATACATAAATAGAGAACCCCCGAATGTCACAGTATAATTCGCACTCTGGATGGCACTTTTAAGTGAATTTACTGCTTTATGCTAATACACTTATATAAAATCCTGACCTTAAAAGCAAACACTGTAACAAACACTGTAACAATTGATTTATGATTTATTTGAACAGGGAAATGTACCATATCTAAACTGAAGCATTTGATGAGTTGAACCATCATAATTATATTGAAAAAATCCACCTTGCATCGATTCAGTTTGAAAAGGTTATGGCCCCCCTAAACGGGGTCTAGGCCCCACCTTGGCAACCCCTTTAAAAATGTTCTGTACAAGCCACTGATGGTGAAAGGTTAGCATGTCTTGGGGGTATGATGTTTGTGCCTCTGTAACTTTCTCACTCATCATTATTAACCATTATTATTCACGATTATTAACGATTAATTATTATCCATAATCATGGTAGAATCAACATTAATGTAGAAGTGTTCAGAAACATATTATATTCTTATTTATTGGGCACAACATAATTTGAAACAACCAAACAAACTGCAAATACATCCATCAAGTTTGTAGAGTCACAAGCTTCGTAGTCTGTCACGACTTCCGCCGAAGCTGCCTCCCCTCCTTGTTCGGGCAGGCTTCGGCGTTCGTCGTCACCGGTTTACTAGCCACTGCCGCTCCATATATCATCATTCCATTTGTCTTGTCTTGTCAATTACACACACCTGGTTCATATCCCCTCATTAGTCCATGTATAAGTGTTCCCTCTGCCCCCTTGTCCTTGTGGGTGATTGTTTTATGTGAGTTGAGTGGAGCGCGGTGGACCTACTCATACCTTGTATTGCCGGGGTAGATTATTCCCCTGTGCCTGTATTTTGTTGGAGCTACCCGTACCTTGTATTGCCGGGGTAGATTGTTCCCCGTGTGCCTGTATTTTGTTGTCGCTATCCAGCGCAACTGTGTACGACGGAATAAACTCTGTATTCGGTGATTTACCCTCCTGCGCCTGACTCCTTCTAATCACACTCATCACATAGTCATTGCGTGCTAGGAATATGGACCAAATACTAAACTTTTGACTACTTTAATACACATAGCCTATATTAATAAACATAAATGAATTTGTCAAAATATTTATGACACCTTCAAATGGAGGGATGAGTTGATTTAATTTCTAAATGGTAAGACAGGTATGAAAATGACATTCTGTAATGTTATCTCATGAAATATTTGATCTAAAATCCCAAATCTGGAGTATAGAGCCAAATTAAAAGTTTTAGCTTCACTGTCCAAATAAATACGTAGTGGAGTGAATGTGGTAAATAATTGTATTCAGATGTAATTATATTTCACCTTCATTTACATTTAAAGGGTAGCGTGTGCTGTGGGAACCATCGCACTTCCAGTGGCGACACGTCATCGCTAAATGATGTACAAATTCTAACAGGTAATAAACAATACATGCATGTGTCAATCCTAAAACTTTCCCAAGGGAAAGGGTTAAGTTACATTTTCCCAGACTGTCACATCTGCGAACGGCAATGTGAATTTGGTCAATGTTCTAAAGTACAGGCCTAACATAGCAATTGAATGCATTGAACCACCACAGGAAGTGTTGTTGGAATTCCATGGTGACCAATCACTTAAATGCGCAAAACATGGAGTGAACGCGTGTGACATGCTTGACAATCTGGAACTAAAAACCAAACAAATATTCATTCATCCAATTTCAAGAGTTTACCTATTATATTGGGAAAAACGAGTATTGCAATTGTTCACATAAATCTATTTTTGTGCTATAAGATCTTGTTGAGGGATCGCGATTGGTATCTCAAGTGTTCGCACTGCGCTCTTGCGCTGTAGCTAATAACTTCAGGATCAAAGCTACCGCATGGAGCTGAGGCACGCGCTGTCATAAACACACCAACCCTGGCACGTGTGTGTGAAAGACAAATGGCATGCGTACCGGAGAGGTGTTGGTGACAGTTGAGAAGTGAGATGTTTGGCGAGAGTCGACCATCAGTCTCCACGGCACACGCAGCACAGCCCCAAATGGTATTACGCATTCCAAATACGCTCATATTCAATAGCTTACGCTTTTCGATTTTGACCAATTCAGACAGGATGAATATTGACTTAATATGTAACTTTGTGATAGGCTACATTTTGTATGTAATAATATTCTAACGTTATGTTTAGCCTACATTTAAGAGGACAGTGTGTGCTGTGGGGACCATCGCACCTCAAGTCAGTGGCGACACCATTCTAACATTTACATTTTAGTCATTTAGCAGACGCTCTTATCCAGAGCGACTTACATGAGCAATTAGGGTTAAGTGCCTTGCTCAAGGGCACATCGACAGATTTTTCATCTAGTCGGCTCGGGGATTAGAACCAGCGACCTTTCGGTTACTGGCACAACGCTCTTAAACACTAAGCTACCTTCCGATTTACAAATGTGTAAATCCTATCGTTTTTCCCAAGGGAAAGGGCTGAGGGTCATTTTCCCAGTCTGTCACTTTAGAACAGCAAAATGTATTTGGTCAACTCACCTTAGAATGTATCTCATTGAACATTGAACCACATGTTGTATTTTTTTTAGGCCTGAAGGAGTCACTTGTGTTTATAGCATTCTCCCAGGGTATGCCCGTGTCAAATTTGCACCTCTGTCCAGACTTCCCACTTGTGCATTTGTCCATTCACTGCTGTTACGCGCGGTCATTCACTCTCTCTCTCTCTCTCTCTCTCTCTCTCTCTCTCTCTCTCTCTCTCTCTCTCTCTCTCTCTCTCTCTCTCTCTCTCTCTCTCTCTCTCTCTCTCTCTCTCTCTCTCTCTCTCTCTCTCTCTCTCTCTCTCCCCATGCATGTGTAGCTTAAAAGCTGCAAGGGCCTATTTTTACGCAGGACCGTAACCATAGATGGAAGTGCTATTCTCAATTCGCGTGCATGTCAAATTTCCCACAGCTCATTTGTGTATTTGATGTTGATTAATAGCGCAACCTCGCCTGCAGCAGATGGTTAGTATGGCATGCTCACACAAGGTGCAACTGTTGTCATGCTTAAATTGGCACTTACATGGAATGTATACATCATAAAGGCGAGTGTGTTCGAGTTGGTGTGATTGTGTTCATTCTGACACTTTTTCAGCGACAGTATTTCTCTGTTCCCATGAGAAAACCAACGTTCCCAGGGCACACTTGTCTAAAAGGACAATTTGGCACATACATATGAAGTTATGCTATACTGCTATGGATAGTCAAAATACCCTCTATGATGCATTGAGTGTGAAGACACTCCCACCAACTCAATATAGTATTCCAGCTATAGACACAGTTTGTACCAAATTGGCCCTATATTTACATAAAACGATCACTGCTTTACTAGTCAATTGCGCCAATAATGGCATAAACGCATTATTGTCAATGCCAAATTAAGGTCAAAGAAGTGTAATCCTGGCATTTACAAGTCATAACATAATACTGTATAGCATATGGTTGCGTCTTATAGGGGGGTCACCTTATATACATTTTTGTAAATAAAATAAAATTACAAATAACCATAAATAATAATATGCCATTTAGCAGACGCTTTTATCCAAAGCGACTTACAGTCGTGCGTGCATACATTTTTGTGTATGGGTGGTCCCGGGGATCGAACCCGGCGTTACAAGCGCCGTGCTCTACCAGCTGAGCTACAGAGGACCACCAATAATAATGCACCGAATCACACAGCCTACTCTAGCTACAAGTTAGGATGAAGATATGGGCTATATGGACTCTACTCCCATTCTAAATGTTTATGCTGTATTATTATATATATATATATATATATATGGAGAAAATAAATCTATTAGCCATATAATTAATACATTAGCTGTTTTCTTTTCTGCTGCTGCAATCTAGCTTCATTTCAGTAAATAAATGTGCGTCCTTGGAATGGTCTATGGTCTAATATATATATATATATATATATATATATTTATTTACTGAAATGAAGCTAGATTGCAGCAGCAGAAAAGAGCTAATGTATTAATTATATGTCTAATAGATTTATTTTCTCCATATCTTTCAACATATAATCAATTTTGTGAGTATCAAGAAGGCATAAGTACAGTTAACATACGGTCGTGAACGTCATTGTCACCTTTCAACCAATGACAATCGGTCTGCTTGACCTTATAAATAGCCTGCGGGTTCACCTGATAATGAACCAGTCCCGAGCGAGTGTGGAGACTTTATTTTCAGCTGACTTGACCGGATTAGATGCATTTATCGTTTTATTTTTTTGAAAAGTCGTCTTTATTCATATAGGCCTACTTTTCTTCATCGAGTAAAGTTGGAAGGATCAAACATGGATAATCGTAAAGCCTTAAAGAGGGTACGTTCAGATCCTGCGTAAAATGTATCTTTCAAATAGTTCATCTATATATTTAGGTGACCGTGAATTGGTTTTGGATTTGTTTTGGTTAAATTACTGATCATTATTATTATTTTCTAGGTTCTAAAACCGGTGATTGAAAAGAAGAGGCGAGATAGGATAAATCAACGCTTGGATGAGCTAAGGACTATTCTGCTAAGCAACACTTCTGACATGGTGAGTTGAGTTGGCCACAGCTTTTCTAGTTGCGTCTGAAATCAGCTCCTTGTGTGTCCCTCTTGTATGAATGAGCCCACTGGGCACAGACGTCAATTCAACATCTATTCCACGTTGGTTCAACGTAATTTGATTGAAATTACGTGGAAACAACGTTGATTCAACCAGTGTATGCCCAGTGGGAGAGGGATATAATAAACAGCAGGGCACCGATAATAATAACTTATTAATGACGTTTCAAACAGCCCATAAAACAACACGCACATATTGTGCGCAATGGCTGTGCATAATGCCTTGTTCAGTAGGATTATTCTTTCTCTCTCACAGCGGCTGAAAAATCCAAAGTTAGAAAAAGCTGAAATTTTAGAGTTGACCGTCGATTACATACGAAGAAAAACAAATGGGAACGACAGCAAAGGTATCTATCAATCCAAAATGTTTTATTGTTTTCCAGTGTGGGTTTGTCATTTAATTTATTTCAGAAATGGGAAGTGAAATCCGCCCCCAAACTGCTGATATAGATAGAACATGGTTAATGTGAGTGCTAATAATTGTTTTATCTTGCCCCAAAACCCCCCTATATCTCACCTACACACACACACCATTGGCTTTTGCAAATTGTTTTGACTATTCTCCCACTGATTCCCATCCTGCTTCTCCATACTGTCCTCTTGCTGTCCACTTTTGAATTCTCTCCATATTCATCATCCTATCATGATCTTTTATCACACGCTCATCTTCATCTCTGGATTCTTCTCTTTCTGTCCTCTCTTTTCTTTCTAATTTACTCCCTATACTGTCTGGCTCACACTATTGACCAACACTAGCCTTCTCAGAAAATTCCATGAAAGAGTCCTCTGCTCCAGTGACTAGTGCTGTGAGTTCCCAAAGGACAGGCCCCATACACAAGCAAACACAGCCCCCACCCAACCCTGTCTACAGTGCAGGTTTCACAGAGTGCATATCCCGCCTGGGCAACTACATCGACAGCGTGGACCCCTCCCAGAGAGAGAGCTTTGTCCAGGGACTAAGGGATCACCTGGATACCCACAGCGCCTGCCCTCTGGGGAGGGTGCAGAGCCAGACCTTCCCCCTGGACCTCCAGCCCTGGGGCCCTGCAGCAGAAGGATCATGCTTCCTGGGCAGAGTGCAAAACAGGAAGGACAGCACAGTGATGGGGCATCAACGAGCCAGCAGGGAAGCCACTTTTCCATATATCAACACCTCTCTTCCCATCTATCCCAACACCTTTGTGCTCCACCACCCCCACCCTACCCAACACC
Organism: Coregonus clupeaformis; assembly: GCF_020615455.1. NCBI lineage: Eukaryota > Metazoa > Chordata > Actinopteri > Salmoniformes > Salmonidae > Coregonus > Coregonus clupeaformis. The sequence continues at coordinate 35,017,512 of NC_059218.1, forward strand.
TCTCACACCCATACCCATCTCCCCCTTACTCCCTCTCACCCCCACCCTCCCCCTGTTACTCAAACTCCTCGCCACCTTTCACCACTACCCCTCCATACCTCTCCATGCCCTGCCACTTCCCCTTCCCTCCTTCTCCCTCTCAACGTCCATCAGATTCCTTGTCATCCTTCTCTCAAACTACATCTCCGCCCGTGGTGCCTCTGGTACCAGCCCATCCTTCCCTGGTGTCCAGTCCCCCCACCCCTCTACATCTCTCTGGCCCTGTGCCCGTCGGCCCAACAAGGACTCTGAGGCGGTCACTATTTCAGATCCAGCCCCAGGTAGTATGGAGGCCCTGGTCCTGATATGCGGAGGAGAAGGGTGATTGAAATCCACACAGGACACATACAGGTGTCCACAATATGTGTTCTGAGAGCATCTTTACGGAAACCTAGCCACCCAGATCATCATGGCACACATTCAGGACAACATTCATCTTTCCTATCAAGAAGCGTGTGTTGAGGGCCAGCTAAGAGAGAAAGATGTGGAGGTCAAGGACAATCATACGTTTTCTGAAAACCTGTCACTGTCACTTTAAAAGGCCTGTTTAACAGACTGAAGAATTCTCTGTTATATAACATTTTCTTCAGAGCTTACTTTGTAGAATGCCTGGAGTTTCTCTTTGTTTTCTTGTCTTGGACAATGGATTTCTTCTTTTACATTCCTATACAGTTATTCCCTGTCTCCGGTTCTTTCCTAAATTATAAATCATGTAAAGCATTGTAGATTTATTTATATTTTATCATGTACAAAGTCTTGTAAATAAACTCATTCTTATTTTGTTAACTCGCTTCATTTCCAACTTGTCTCACTGCCTGTCAGTGCTAATGTAACCTACTCAGTATAACATTTAAACTGATAGAATAAAACGGATTTTAAAAAAAAGCGAAATGTATAGAATTAATGCATTATAAATGTAATCACTGTATTGCCCTATTTATCAAAATCATGACGATAACACTATTATGGTTTAAGTGCCAGTTATAACTGCTAGTTAGGCTATAAGTATGATTGAGATATTTGTCATGGTTTAAGATTATTGTAGTTGGCATCCAAAGCCCATAATGTATTGTTTATGTCTCCAATGAACATGAATAACCCTGGATAGTATATGCCTATTGATTTTGGATGTCAGTCCAGCTAAAAACAAACTTTAAAATAAATCCCAAACCAGCGGGCATGGAGCCAATATTATGAATCAACACTTAAAAACATTAACATGTAGTGTGTGTGCATCTATCAGTCACACATACATGTCAGTACATACACACAACAAGTAGGTCACATGGGGGAGAGGCGTTGTGCCGTGAGGACTTGCTTTATTTGTTTTTTGAAACCAGGTTTGCTGTTCACTTGCACTATATAAGATGGAAGGGAGTTCCATGCACTCATGGCTCTGTATAATACTGTACGTTTACTTGAATTTGTTCTGGACCTGGGGATTGTGAAAAAAACCCTGGTGGCATGTCTGGTGGGGTAAGTGTGTGTGTCAGTGCTGTGTTTAAGTTGACTATGCAAACAATTTGGAATTTCCAACACATTAATGTTCAATATAAAAACAAGAAGTGACGCAGTCAGTCTCTCCTCAACTCTTAGCCAAGAGAGACTGGCATGCATAGTATTAATATTAGCCCTCTGATTACAATGAAGAGCAAGACGTGCCATTCTGTTCTGGACCAGCTGCAGCTTAACTAAGTATTTCCTTGCAGCACTTGACCATATGACTGGAAGTTTAATCAAGATAAGATAAAACTAGAGCCTGCAGGACTTCCTTTGTGGAGTGTTGCGTCAAAAAAGCAGAGCATCTCTTTATTACGGACATACCACTCCCCATCTTTACAACCACTGAATCTACAGTTGAAGTCGGACGTTTACATACAGTGAGGGAAAAAGGTATTTGATCCCCTGCTGATTTTGTACGTTTGCCCACTGACAAAGAAATGATCAGTCTATATTTTTAATGGTAGGTTTATTTGAACAGTGAGAGACAGAATAACAACAACAAAAATCCAGAACGCATGTCAAAAATGTTATAAATTGATTTGCATTTTAATGAGGGAAATAAGTATTTGACCCCCCTCTCAATCAGAAAGATTTCTGGCTCCCAGGTGTCTTTTATACAGGTAACGAGCTGAGATTAGGAGCACACTCTTAAAGGGAGTGCTCCTAATCTCAGCTTGTTACCGGTATAAAAGACACCTGTCCACAGAAGCAATCAATCAATCAGAGTCCAAAATCTCCACCATGGCCAAAACCAAAGAGCTCTCCAAGGATGTCAGGGACAAGATTGTAGACCTACACAAGGCTGGAATAGGCTACAAGACCATCGCCAAGCAGCTTGGTGAGAAGGTGACAACAGTTGGTGCGATTATTCGCAAATGGAAGAAACACAAAATAACTGTCAATCTCCCTCAGCCTGGGGCTCCATGCAAGATCACACCTTGTGGAGTTGCAATGATCATGAGAACGGTGAGGAATCAGCCCAGAACTACACGGGAGGATCTTGTCAATGTTCTCAAGGCAGCTGGGACCATAGTCACCAAGAAAACAGTTGGTAACACACTACGCCGTGAAGGACTGAAATCCTGCAGCGCCCACAAGGTCCCCCTGCTCAATAAAGCACATATACAGGGCTGTCTGAAGTTTGCCAATGAACATCTGAATGATTCAGAGGAGAACTGGGTGAAAGTGTTGTGGTCAGATGAGACCAAAATCGAGCTCTTTGGCATCAACTCAACTCGCCTTGTTTGGAGGAGGAGGAATGCTGCCTATGACCCCAAGAGCACATCCCCACCGTCAAACATGGAGGTGGAAACATTATGCTTTAGGGGTGTTTTTCTGCTAAGGGGACAGGACAACTTCACCGCATCAAAGGGACGATAGACGGGGCCATGTACTGTCAAATCTTGGGTGAGAACGTCCTTTCCTCAGCCAGGGCATTGAAAATGGGTCGTGGATGGGTATTCCAGCATGACAATGACCCAAAACACATGGCCAAGGCAACAAAGGAGTGGCTCAAGAAGAAGCACATTAAGGTCCTGGAGTGGCCTAGCCAGTCTCCAGACCTTAATCCCATAGAAAATCTGTGGAGGGAGATGAAGGTTCGAGTTGCCAAACATCAGCCTCAAAACCTTAATGACTTGGAGATCTGCAAAGAGGAGTGGAACAAAATCCCTCCTGAGATGTGTGCAAACCTGGTGGCCAACTACAAGAAACGTCTGACCTCTGTGATTGCCAACAAGGGTTTTGCCACCAAGTAATAAATCATGTTTTGCAGAGGGGTCAAATACTTATTTCCCTCATCAAAATGCAAATCCATTTATAACATTTTTGACATGTGTTTTTCTGGATTTTGTTGTTGTTATTCTGCCTCTCACTGTTCAAATAAACCTACCATTAAAATTATAGACTGATAATGTCTTTGTCAGTGGACAAACGTACAAAATCAGCAGGGGATCAAATACTTTTTTCCCTCACTGTACACTTAGGTTGGAGTCATTAAAACTCGTTTTTCAACCACTCCACAAATTTCTTGTTAACAAACTATAGTTTTGGCAAGTCGGTTAGGACATGTACTTTGTGCATGATACAAGTAATTTTTCCAACAATTGTTTACAGACAGATTATTTCACTTATAATTCACTATATCACAATGCCAGTGGGTCAGACGTTTACATAAACTAAGTTGACTGTGCCTTTAAACAGCTTGGAAAATTCCAGAAAACAATGTCATGGCTTTAGAAGCTTCTGATAGGCTAATTGACATCATTTGAGTCAATTGGAGGTGTACCTGTTGATGTATTTCAAGGCCTACCTTCAAACTCAATGCATCTTTGCTTGACATCATGGGAAAATCAAAAGAAATCAGCCAAGACCTCAGAAAAAAAAATTGTAGACGTCCACAATTTCCAAACGCCTGAAGGTACCACGTTAATCTGTACAAACAATAGTACACAAGTATAAACACCATGGGACCACGCAGCCGTCATACCGCTCAGGAAGGAGACGCGTTCTGTCTCCTAGAGATGAACGTACTTTGGTGCGAAAAGTGCAAATCAATGCCAGAACAACAGCAAAGGACCTTGTGAAGATGCTGGAGGAAACAGGTACAAATGTATCTATATCCACAGTAAAACGAGTCCTTTATCGACATAACCTGAAAGGCCGCTCAGCAAGGAAGAAGCCACTGCTCCAAAACTGCCATAAAAAAGCCAGACTACGGTTTGCAACTGCACATGGGGACAAAGATCGTACTTTTTTGGAGAAATGTCCTCTGGTCTGATGAAACAAAACTAGAACTGTTTGGCCATAATGACCATTGTTATGTTTGGAGGAAAAAGGGGGGACTTGCAAGCCAAAGAACACCATCCCAACCGTGAAGCACGGGGGTGGCAGCGTCATGCTGTGGGGGTGCTTTGCTGCAGGAGGGACTGGTGCACTTCACAAAATAGATGGCGTCATGAGGAAGGAAAATTATGTGGATATATTGAAGCAACATCGCAAGACATCAGTCAGGAAGTTAAAGCTTGGTCACAAATGGGTCTTCCAAATGGACAATGACCCCAAGCATACTTCCAAAGTTGTGGCAAAATGGCTTAAGGACAACAAAGGCAAGGTATTGGAGTGGCCATCCTAAAGCCCTGACCTCAATCCTATAGGAAATGTGTGGGCAGAACTGAAAAAGCGTGTGCGAGCAAGGAGGCCTACAAAACTGACTCAGTTACACCAGCAATGCTACCAAATACTAATTGAGTGTATGTAAACTTCTGACCCACTGGGAATGTGATGAAAGAAATAAAAGCTTAATTAAATCATTCTCTCTACTATTATTCTGACATTTCACATTCTTAAAATAAAGTGGTGATCCTAACTGACCTAAGACCGGGAATTTTTACTAGGATTAAATGTCAGGAATTGTGAAAAACTGAGTTTAAATGTATTTGGCTAAGGTGTATGTAAACTTCCGACTTCAACTGTATATGTTTTGACCTTGACAGTTTACAATCTAAGGAAACACCAAGTAATTTAGTCTCCTCAACTTGTTCAACAGCCACACCATTCATTACCAGATTCAGCTGAGGTCTAGAATTTAGGGAATGATTTGTACCAAATACAATGCCCTTAGTTTTAGAGATGTTCAGGACCAGTTCATTACTGGCCACCCATTCCAAAACAGACTGCAACTCTTTGTTAAGGGTTTCAGTGACTTCATTAGCTGTGGTTGCTGATGTGTATATGGTTGAATCATCAGCATACATAGACACACATGCTTTGTTTTAATGCCAGTGGCAGGTCATTGGTAAAAATAGAAAAGTGTAGAGGGCCTAGAGAGCTGCCCTGCGGTACACCACACTTTACATGTTTGACATTAGAGAAGCTTCCATTAAAGAAAACCCTTTGAGTTATATTAGATAGATAGCTCTGAATCCACCATATGGCAGAGGTTGAAAAGCCATAACACATACATTTTCTCAACAACAGGTTATGGTCAATAATATCAAAGGCTGCACTGAAATCTAACAGTACAGCTCCCATAATCTTATTTTGATCAATTTCTTTCAAGCAATCATCAGTCATTTATGTCAGTGCTGTACATGTTGAGTGCCCTTCTCTATAAACATGCTGACAGTCTGTTGTTAATTTGTTTACAGAGAAGTAGCATTGCATGAATGCCACCCCCCATCCCATTGGTTCTTGCCCTCACCATCATTAACAGAACTACGGGAAAACAGTGCCCGACAGGTGGGGGGAAGGACACCGTCTACCGGTCGCCCCCGCCTCCCGCTAGCACATCAGGCGGGAGGCTGGGGCGACACTGTGTGCTAGCTAACTAGCTATCTTGCTAGTTAGTGTAGTGTCTGAGACAACGATGCCGATCATGCTGTGATGATAAGAATTCCGCTGACGCTGTACTTTGATTATAAAGGTTTATTGTATCAAAGATCACCGTATCAATTTACAGACATCTGCAGATATCTGGAGAATAACCGGACCCAATATCTGATATGTTATTTCTCCCCGTCCTTTGTTCAAAACATGGTATTTATATCCTATGTAACATAAGATGGGTGGTTTTTGACAGACCAATCCCTGGCCTCCACATATCTCCAAATGTCCTCTATTCCAAGAAGCCTATGTAGTAATGCTTTCCAGATGTTTCAGCAAAGCAGAGTAAAGTTAATCTATTACACCATTTGCAAATGTCAGCAAAATCATAGACCTTCAGACACTACATTAGCAACACCATGTGCTAGCTTGCTAGTCTGCTAGCTAGCACATGGTGTCGCCCCCGCCTCCCACCTGCTGTGTACCCGAGAAAACCGTGCCCGACAGGCGGGGGTGAAGGACACTGTCTACTGGTCGTCCTCACCTCCCGCTAGCACAGCAGACGGGAGGCTAGGGAGACACTGTGTGCTAGTTTTCTAGTTAGTCTGCTGTGCTAGAGGGAGGGAGGGAGGGAGGGACGACCGGTAGACAGTGTCCTTCGCCCCAAATGTCAGGCATGGTTTTCTCCAGTACACAGCAGGCAGCAGACGGAGTACTAGTTAGCTAGCTAGCACACAGTGTCGCCCTAGCCTCCCGTCTGCTGTGCTAGCAGGAGGCAGGGGTCAACCGGTAGACAGTGTCCTGTCGGGCATGGTTTTCTCCGGAACACAGCAGTCCTGAGCAGGACTCTGGTACACAGCTTGCTAGTTAGTTAGCTAGCTCACGGTGTCGCCCTCGCATCCCGCCTGCTGTGTACCAGAGTACTCCTTCATCGCCATCGTTAACAGAACTGCGGGAAAACAGTGCCCGACAGGCGGGGGCAAAGGACACTGTCTAACGGTGTATGGCTAGCTAGCTACCGTTGTCGCCCCTTTTTCTGTGGGGTTTATCGGTGGCTGGCGTCTAACATTATTGTGCATTGACACTATCTATGGTACTGGAGTGCCCCTGCCTCCTGCCTGTCCTAATTGAAAAATGGACCAATATAAGTATAAAAAGGGCTTCCTGCCTATGCAGGAATGCCCACATGCAGGAAGCCCCGAATTACGTGCCGCAATTGCACTCTTCTCGAAGATCCTGGACGTTGTTGGATAAAAACTACAAATCCTAATGACAATTCTCAATTGCCCCGCCCCACCACATGTCAGCGAATGAGAGGGTGGTGGGAGCGTTGTAATCTATGTTGTTTTGTTTTGCCTCTACAACCTTACCTTGATGTAAAAATGTGTGAACAAAATGATGCGTATAGACCGTATACAGATTTACAATACATTTTTAAATAGATAATTTCGCCAAATGGCGGGGGAATAACATATACAAATTCAGAAAGGCAAATGATGGGATACCTATTTGTGTGCAAAACTAGGTCGACGTGAATTGCCCAACCCATAGACGTCTGTAATTGGTCGATTTCATAAAGACTGCCTAAAAGTCGTCACCTTATTGGTACCGAGGCCTGTCTGTCTCAGTGTGTAGTCTCTTGCAAAGGATAAAGCAAACAACCCTTGAAATCTTCCAATCTGCGTGAGGTTGAGCTGGTGAGCTAGAAGTTAGCGATCAGAGTTTGGAGTGCACAGCGAGCTCACAATTACCACCACACTGGTTGTGTTATTATTTTTAGAGAGGCTTGTCTTCCAAACATTATTGATTTATTTCACCAGTGAAAACAATATTATCGAACAATCAAGCTATCAACGAAGCTGATGCTGCAGGAACGTCAGTAACTCGGGAGGGAGTGTGGCAGTGACAGTTCAGCTTCACGAGAAGGCGGGGAGAACGGTGAGCTGAGCTGAGACAGTTGTGTTGTTGTTGATGAACATACAGTTACCTCATACTATAGCTAGATGGCTAGTTTACGTATTTTTGCATCTTACTTAGTCGCATTTATTAATGAACGCAAAGTGGTGGATTCTTGGAAAATATCGGCATTTATAGTGAGCTAGCTAGCATAACAGTATTGAGGAACCATTGGTTCACGCGCAGCAGCTGGCATTGAGGATGGGTTCAATGTCTTCATTGTAGACGTTCACTCAACGTTTGCTCCAATAACTTGGATGTATACTATCCAGTGGCATGCATGCACCTTGGGGTCTTATTGTAGAATGACATGCAGGCACAAATAATCAAAAGCTATTTCCAGTTGTGAACAAATAAGTGCGTTACTAAATAGCCGGGAAAGCAGCAACTGGGGACTGGGCACTATTGTAATTTTGTCCAGTTTTAGCTGGGGTAAAAAAATAATATATATATGGCCTAAATTCAAAGTCTTTACATTTAAGGATATAAATAATACATATTATGATTTCTCGGGTTCAGTGATCATTATTATAATCTATTTTGATGTTTTTTCAGATCAGTGGTCCCATGTCAGCACCTAAACAATTGAGTGGAAGATGATAGAGATGTCTGTTGATAAAGAGACTGTTCCAACCAGAAGTACGAAAGTGGATCCAGCGCCACCTCTGCCACCCCAGAAACTCTCAGAATGCACTGGAAGCTGCAACAATGCCCCCAAAGTGCCAAAGGTCACCCTGGCCAACCCAGACAGCACTGATGGTGCTGCTACCTGCCCCATGCCAGACAGTGGGGCCCAAACCAAGCACAGCCGCACAGCTGACCCCCACGATCAGACAAAGCGTGTTGGGCAGGAGGCCATGGTGTCTGAGCAGCACGTTAACCCTAAAAATGGGTTTCAACAACAACAGCAGCAGAAACTCTCAAAGCGTCGCAGCACAATGAATGCAGGGTTCAAGCATCCAGCAGGTAAGAGACGACGACGGGTCAACTCAGAGAGCGACTCTGTTCTGCCCACCAACTTCCTGCTGGGAGGAAACATATTTGACCCGCTGAACCTCAACAGCCTGCAGGACGAGGATGTGAACAGGGCCCTGAACGCTGAGACGCCCAGGTCCTCCCCCCTGCCTGCCAAGAACCGCGACCCTGTGGAGATCCTCATTCCCAGGGACATCACTGACCCACTCAACCTCAACAGCGGGATGGGAGGTAGGAGCCTCCTGGTGTCGCCCTTCAAGAGTGGCGGCAGGAGGAGACACCGCAACAGACACCATGGAGGAGGAGGAGGAGTTGGGGGTTCCACAGTCTCCATGTTGGACCTGTCATATTCAGAGAGAAGTGGTGAAGTGACCAACACCACTGCTTCTGCTCTGTCTAACTTGGCATCTGCTAGTGCTGCGTCTGCCTCCGTTCTAGAAGCACCCAGTGTGCCAGCCGTCCTGGACCCCCAGGGTGCTAATGGTAACGAGATCAACCCCTCCAACTGGAGAGATGAGGCTATGATCACTGTATCAGCCCCCCAGGCCCAGCCTCGAGCCCAGGAAGACTCCTCAGCAGCCACGGTCGGAGGCCCAAACCATCTCTCTAGCCGGCAACGCAGACGCAGACGCAACTCTGGTAAAACAGAGCCTCCTATGGCCCAATCTACTCTTATGGCCAGGTTGGGGACGGAGGAGAGGGGCCGTGGAGCTGGGCCCGGGAGAAACGCGCAGTCCTCCTTCCACACCCCAGTGGTAGGTCCCAGGGGGTCCTCCCAGGTACCAGTGGGTCGGCAACCGCAGCCCCACAACCAGCACAAACAACAGCAACAGCACCAAGGCAACAAGAAGTTCCAGTATGGAAACTACAACAAGTACTACGGCTACCGCAACCCAGGCTGTGCCGAGGACCCACGGTTCCGTTGTCTACGTCCGGAGTGGTTCCACGGTAAAGTAGTACTGGACCTGGGCTGCAACACGGGCCACCTGACTCTGTTTATTGCTAAGAAGTTGCGGCCCGCCCGCATATTGGGGCTGGACATTGACGGGGGTCTGGTGCACGCGGCCCGCCAGAACATCAGACACTACCTGTCAGAGCTGCAGGCCCAGGAGGCCCGGCGAGCCGCAGGGGATGAGGAGAAGACCAATGGACCGGAAGAGGAGATGAAGGAGAAGGCCAACAGACAGGAAGAGGAGAGGAAGGAGAAGGCCAACAGACAGGGAGCGCAGAAGGATGACGAGTCACACTCAGGAGAACTAACGCACAAACAGAATGAAAGGGAGCACAGCAGGGATGAAAATGGAAATGCTGAAAAGCAGGTGAGAAGAGACAGTATCCCTGCAGAGGCAGCGGGGGGCGTGGTGTTGTCACGTCATGCAGAGAGAAGAGCTCAGGAGAGAGGGGCTGAGGAGGACTCTGGAGCACCTGCTGTTGAACTGGGGACCAGCTCCTTCCCTGTCTCCTTACGGATCTCCAGGGGGCCCATAGCAGCACCCCCACTCCCCGACACACCCACCATGCCTCCTGGTAACTTCCCCTCCAATGTCTCCTTTGTCAAGGTAGGTGTGTGTGCTCTGCAGCCTTTTAATGTGTTTCCATTTTAATAATCATTATTCATAATATTAAGGAGGAAATTAATACTATTATGATGAATAATTTGTTGCTTCTCTTTCACAGAGAAACATCCCACATTGTTCAGAACTCATCTCCTCTCATCTCCTCTCTCCTTAGGGAAATTATGTCCTAGAGAGTGATGCTCTGCTGCTGACCCAGCGGCCAGAGTATGATGTCATCCTGTGCTTCAGCGTTACCAAGTGGGTCCACCTGAACTGGGGAGACGGTGGCCTGAAGCGCCTCTTTCACAGAGTGTTCAGACACCTGCGTCCTGGAGGTCTGTTCGTCCTGGAGCCACAGCCCTGGATCACCTACGGCAAGAGGAAGAAACTCACGGTGAGATAGGGAGAGAGCTTAGTGTTGTAAGGACAAATGGTGTGATCTGCTACTGTAGATGTGCATAAATGCAGTATATAGCCAAAACAATAACTACAACATTTTACAAGTGGCCTGTTTCTTTATTACAGACATTTAAAGTATGTGCTGCTTTGCTCAGCACTGAGGCTTAGACTGAATCATGTCTGACTTTCCTCTCTCACTGTTGCAGGATAGCATCTTTAAGAATTACCACAGCATCCGCCTCAAACCAGAACAGTTCTCCACATACCTGACATCTGAAGTGGGATTCTCCAGCTACGAGTTGATTGGGACGCCTAACAGTTCATCAAGAGGTATGTCGCTGGTTCGTTAGATACTGATGTCATCTCTGATTCTTTCACGTGTCCTTTTCCAGTCTAGTCTATTCTGTTTCTCAAACTAATGGATTTGTACGTCTTCCACAGGTTTTCAGAGGCCAATCTACTTGTTTCATAAAGGAACATAATCTGCCTGGAAGTGGGTTGGAGTAGGAGAAACCCAAACCACCATGAGACACAAAACAAGCCACCCGCTCAAAGATCTGCCTTCATTTCTAGTCTGTAAGCATATCGGTCAACCCCAATCAGAGCTTTCTACATGTCTGTGACACTGTGTTGTTCAGAAGGTAGCTAAGGAGACCAAAACATGAGACTTGATTCTATAGAACGAGTATCTGATGGCTTCTCTACCCACCAAACTCCAGTCCAGATGATAAGAAAGCGTTGGGACAGGGTGAACTCAATCATGACTCTTTGGGCTTTTTGCTCCCCATGCACAGGCATTGTGTTCCATATCATTTTACTACTGTTCGTACTCTTGTTCAGTTTAAGGATTGTATTTTTTTCACTTTCATTTTAATATCGACGTTCATCAATAGATCAACTTTTGAAGCAGAATGGACAACCGAAACCCATTTCGAAGCCTTTACATAAAATGTATTCTCATATAATGTCCAAATAGAACTAATCTAGGGACATTTCTCACACTTTTTATAGGATTAGAGCATCTTCAATTTAAGACTGTTCTGCTTAAAAACATGTCCTCACTGAGTTCCTGTGGCCTAACTGACTGACCAGGAAAAGCAGTTTGACTCTGGATAAGTGTGGCCTGTCTTCAGCCTGCTCCTGCTCCTGGCCCGAAGTGCATTCTCTCTAGATATCCTACTGCCTGTCCAGGGACTGTTCCTGTCTATTTCTATTGGTAGCTGATTCAAAAACAACTGTCAGTCAGGTGGAGTTGGCTATGGTGAGATGTGAGAGGATGATCAGTGTTTTTACTTTGGCTATAATAAGAATTATTGATTGTTCTTTTATTTAATTAGACTCATGTTCCTATTTTTTTTTAAATAATTAAAAATAAAAAAACGTTTCTTTCAATGGATTCTTCTTGTTATGTGTACAAACAAAGGTTTGCTGCCAATTTATCATATGTAGCCTACACAGGGCTTCCATGGTTTGGACTCAGATCGGACTTGTATTGTTAATCCAGCTCACTTTAATCCAAATCAGTTCATCATAATGTAATGTTGTTTACGCTTTACTCGATTCTTACGCTTAATATTTTGTTTACTCGCACCTGGTGCTGCTTTAGTTCTGATTTTCTTTAAATGTTTTTGTTTTTAATAAACAAATCAATGGAAATGCAGTCAGTGCTCATTAGTCATTCCACAGAGGACTCCAATCTACAGGCCTTAAAACCTCCACTGGCACTAAACAAAACAATCTGATTCACAGGCTCAAATCAAAACCAACCTATTAATCTCAGCCTTTTCCACAAGATCCTAGACCTAGGGAGATGTTATAGAGGGGAAATAGCTTGATGAAAAGAGAATCGTGTGACTTCTGTTCATTATTTTTCTGTCTATGTTGTGCAGATTTGTAACCACCCATTTTATATAAAGGTTGAATCAGTTATACATTTTTACAAATATTTGACTACCCTTGGAATACCAGCCCTGATATGTGTGTAATTGGGTTCTCACTAGTCATGTGGATGCTTGGTCAAAGGACTCTGCACGAGAGATTTGCTACAAATACATTGAGACAACTCACTTCTCAATCTGTTGAATTTACACTGATGATGGATTTGTCAATTATACAAAGTCCATGATAATGTCATATCTGTATTGTGGAGGTTTGGGCTAATAACTGACGGGGGGGGGTCATTTCAATAAGGTTGTCTGTATCGTACAAGAACATTGTTTTGAGAGCTCTCTGTACATGTTTAAAGAAGCAATCTGCAGTTCAAACAATAAAGCGGCCACTGGTTTGGTAAAAAACAGAGGAATGAGGCTGGAGAAATGTAACAATTCCTAGACCGAGCTGTGGATGCAAGGACTGACCATCCATTATATAAACATGATAGTTTTAACCATGTTTTGAGGTTATACAGTGTTTTGTTTACAATTAAATTGTTTCCAAAGGGTTAAAACAAACTTATATTTGTGTTTTGATGGGGTGCGGCAGTTGAACTAAGCTCATGAGGCTGTGCACATCAGACATCCAGGACAGATAACAATTCGTAGCCAGCCCTAGCCTACCATACTATACTGTTTTTATATGGATAACAAGGGTTCATGATAGGCCTATGTCAAAAACATGAGCAAGTACCATGATCCCCCAGGAAATATGAGTTTTATAAATGCTCCAGAGTTGAGAATATTAGCGGCATATCCAGAAACTGACAAGCTAAATAGATTATCATGTTTTATTTGCAGGAGTAGGGGAAGAATCAAATTATTCATTTTAAATTATCTACTGCCAAAAAGGGCTGGTTGATGCTAGTAGACTAATAAAAGTGTCCTGCCCCCCCAAGGTTGGGAACCACTGCTACAAAGATGTTTTGGCACAAGGTGTTTGGGCTGTTGAGTCCTCATAGCAAAATGGTCTTCAGAAATAAAACATTGGGAAATTATAAAAAATTGCTAGTGTTCTTCTTCATCTGTGTTATTTCAGTCACTTTGTTGTAGTCCATTATAGTACCACTGGGTGGCAGAACACTCCATGAAATGTCTGAAATGTTCTGTCATTTTCTTCTCAGGCTCAAACCGAAACCAGAAGCCCAGAAACTGGGGTAAACAGTCAGATCATCAAAACCAAAAAACCCTAATTTAATACTGTAATTACATAATACCTTATTTAGAATTCAGCTGTTTGAATTTGAGTTTTTGCACTTTTGCTTAGTTTTACTTATACTAAGTGTCGTATGTGAACAAGAAAAGTCCCGACATCCCTGGTTGTGGTGTCATTTTGTGACCTAGTTCAAATCACAGCTGTAAGATTGGCCAAATATTTCAAATAAATGTGATCCTCGGGCAGCTTCCTCATGGTCCACATGTTCCTCCTGGGTCCCATTTAGCTGACTAGAGCCTGCCCTTGACCTACTTCCAGTCAAACTGAGCTGAGGCAGCTTCAGGACCAGCAGAACAGTCTTGCCTTGAGGAAAGCGGGACTGGAGGATGGAGGATGGAGACTAGATACTTCTCAGTGAGTTTTTCTCCATTCCCAGATACTATCGAGAGCATCGTTAAGTGTTTTTTTGTACTGTAATAGATGTCTGTCAATGTGCCTCCTTTGTTTTGTGTTGTTTCTGTCTGTTATTCTATGAAGATGAATTCCTCGGTTGTTTGTGTGTATCAAACCTCCGGCTGCATGCTGTTAAAAAGAGCAGGAGATGAGTAGTTAGAGAATAGTCATTGGTTAGTTGGACAACCTACATAGATATGTCCACGTGTGTTTGTGAGTGTGTGCACGTCTGTGCGTGTGTGTGTGCGTGTTAGAGAGAGAGAGAGGGTGAGAGAGAGAGGGTGCGAGAAATGGCATGCAAGCTTGCTTTTCATGTGTTGGTATCTGTTTGTGTGTGAGGAGGATACATGTATATCTGTCAATATTCACACACACTACTTTCTCTCTGTCACTCTTTATGCAATCTTGTAACAATTAATATTTTACATGTGGTTTAGAACATGAATGTTCAGGACATTTAGTTAAATCAGTAGTGTGTGTGTGTGTGTGTGTGTAACCCCTCAGTGTCTGACTCTCCATCACCACAGTAGGGTGGGTTATGAAATGTGGTAAACAGGTCAGCCATAGTCAGGTCAGCTCCCTGGCTGAATACTGTCGTTTACCACAGGCTGGGTTCCATATTGTCTTTTCAATCATACCTTTCAAACTATTTCTACTGTATTTAATGGAATTTAGGTGAATGGTACAGTGTGTGATGTTCTCAAGACAATGTTCTCTAGAGGCCAATATGGGTCAGGTCAGTTGTGGCCCATGCTGTTCTACTGAGTCGCCTCTGTGGGCTCTGGAACCCTCTGGAACTCTCTGGAACCCTCTGGAACTAATTCCCGACCAGTCCAGGTAGCTTGGTTCAGGTTATGCTGTGTGACTAGGTGGATGGGTGCCCAGATGGGGTATTTGAGCATTCCTATACAAACTGTTCCAGTACTGTGCTTGGTGTTTTTTTATGTATTCATGAGTGTGTGTGGTTAAATACGTGTATGCCAGTGGCGGTCGGTCATATCATGGCCTTATTTGAGCATGGCCTTATTTCTATTACAGCATATTGGATTCAATGTAACATCGATAGGTTTAGGCTACTGCATGATACTCAAAATTTCCCTATACCCATCATGAGGTTGCTACAACCTAGCCAATGAATGAAAGTTTACAACGTACGTGCGCAGGTCAAGAGAAAAATTGGAGTAATCAAGGTGACAGACAGTGACACATGCAATACTGCCTTGCACACTCTGGCCTGCATCTAGCTGATCTAAGGTGTAATCATTAGTCCAACAGTTGCAAATGAGAGTTTCTATTGTTTCATTACGTTTGCTTCCGTTTAAGAAACATTTTCCAACAGAATCGGCGGAATGAATACACCCCTGATCACACGCAGTTCACTTTCATAGCAGCCACATACAAACAGCATGATAATTTTGCTCGTTGTAGAATTCCTTCTCACATCTACAAGTTCTCCTCCTCTCACCTTTTCCCTTCGCTTGTGGACAACACATCAGCTGTCTGTGACCTGGCGAAAAAACCTTTCCAAACCTTCATATCATAACTGATAACTGCTACACACAGCCTACCTACATCGTCATAGCTACTAGAACCAATGTGTTAGTAAACCTGCTACAATCATGCAGTACAGTGTAAAGTCAGCAAGCAGTTTTGCAGTTACAGGCGGGCCCCGGTGGCAATAAATTAAATACAACCAAAACCTTACCTTGACTTGGAAGAGTTCCAGTGTTGGATAGCTATAGCCAGCCAGCTAACATAGCATCCCTCTCTCATCCCCCAGCCCGGTGCGCCCCGTGCCTGCTCCTCGCACTAAACCAGTGGTGCGTGTCGCCAGCCCGGTGCGCCCCGTACCTGCTCCTCACACCAAACCAGTGGTGCATGTCTCCAGTCCTGTACGGCCCGTACTTACTCCTCGCACCAAACCAGTGGTGCGTGTCGCCAGCCCGTACACACCGTACCTGATCCTCGCACCAAACCAGTGGTGCGTGTCTCCAGTCCTGTACGGCCCGTGCCTGCTCCTAGCACTAAACCAGTGGTGAGTGTCGCCAGCCCGGTGCACCCCGTACCTCCTCCTCGCAGGTACCTTTTTTGGAGGGGTGGTGGGCGAAGCAGCAGGAGGCCCTGAAAGACCTGCAGCTCAGCACTGAGAGAGGAGACCACCACCTTACGGGGGCTGATAGATAAGAGGGAGCAGGAGCTCTCCCTTCAGAGGGAGGCGCTGCAGGAGGCCCACAGGGAGAAGGAGTCAGTGGATGCACGGAGAGAGGAGCTGGCCAGACAACAGGAGGGGCTGAGAGAGGAGTTAACCCTCCAGCAGCAGAGAGCTCAGTCCTTAAAGCAGAGGCTGGTGGAGAGAGGTTTCAGAAGAGAGCCAACTCCCCGCACTCGCTTTGAGGAGCGTGTGACCGTACAAGCACCAGGCTATGTGCCGGCTTTACGCACTGTGCCGCCAGTGCGCCTCCACAGACCGGTACGGCCCGTGCCTGCTCCTCGCACCAAACCAGTGGTGCGTGTCGCCAGCCCGGTGCGCCCCGTACCTGCTCCTCGCACCAAATCAGTGGTGCGTGTCCCCAGCCCGGTACGGCCCGTGCCTGCTCCTCGCACTAAACCAGTGGTGCATGTCGCCAGCCCGGTGCGCCCCGTACCTGCTCCTCGCAACAAATCAGTGGTGCGTGTCCCCAGCCCGGTACGGCCCGTGCACTGGAGGCTTCATGCCATGGATCATCACTGGAGGCTTCGGGCCATGGATCATCACTGGCGCTGGCCCATGAGGCACCGGGCTGTGGACCCGCACCACTGGTTTGGTGCGAGGAGCAGGTACGGGGCGCACCGGGCTGGCGACACGCACCACTGGTTTAGTGCGAGGAGCAGGTCGAGCCGCAGGACTGGAGACACGCACCACTGGTTTGGTGCGACAGGTACGGGCGCACCGGGCTGGCGACACGCACCACTGGTTTAGTGCGAGGAGCAGGTACGAGCCGTACAGGACTGGAGACACGCACCACTGGTTTGGTGCGAGGAGCAGGTACGGGGCGCACCGGGCTGGCGACACGCACCACTGGTTTAGTGCGAGGAGCAGGTACGAGCCGTACAGGACTGGAGACACGCACCACTGGTTTGGTGCGAGGAGCAGATACGGGCCGTACAGGACTGGAGACACGCACCACTGGTTTGGTGCAAGGAGCAGGCCCGTGCCTGCTGGCCCGTGCCTGCTCCTCGCACTAAACCAGTGGTGCGTGTCTCCAGCCCGGTGCGCCCCGTACCTGCTCCTCGCACCAAACCAGTGGTGCGTGTCCCCAGCCCGGTAAGGCCCGTGCCTGCTCCTCGCACCAAACCAGTGGTGAGTGTCGCAGCCCGGTGCGCCCCGTACCTGCACCTCGCACCAAACCAGTGGTGCGTGTCTCCAGTCCTGTACGGCCCGTACCTGCTCCTCGCACCAAACCAGTGGTGCGTGTCTCCAGTCCTGTACAGCCCGTGCCTGCTCCTCGCACTAAACCAGTGGTGAGTGTCGCCAGCCCGGTGCGCCCCGTACCTGCTCCTCGTACCAAACCAGTGGTGCGTGTCTCCAGTCCTGTACGGCCCGTACCTGCTCCTCGCACCAAACCGGTGGTGCGTGTCGCCAGCCCGGTGTGCCCCATACCTGCTCCTTGCACCAAACCAGTGGTGCGTGTCTCCAGTCCTGTACGGCCCGTACCTGCTCCTCGCACCAAACCAGTGGTGCGTGTCTCCAGTCCTGTACAGCCCGTGCCTGCTCCTCGCACTAAACCAGTGGTGAGTGTCGCCAGCCCGGTGCGCCCCGTACCTGCTCCTCGTACCAAACCAGTGGTGCGTGTCTCCAGTCCTGTACGGCCCGTACCTGCTCCTCGCACCAAACCGGTGGTGCGTGTCGCCAGCCCGGTGTGCCCCATACCTGCTCCTTGCACCAAACCAGTGGTGCGTGTCTCCAGTCCTGTACGGCCCGTACCTGCTCCTCGCACCAAACCAGTGGTGCGTGTCTCCAGTCCTGTACGGCTCGTACCTGCTCCTCGCACTAAACCAGTGGTGCGTGTCGCCAGCCCGGTGCGCCCCGTACCTACTCCTCGCACCAAACCAGTGGTGCGGGTCCACAGCCCGGTGCCTCATGGGCCAGCGCCAGTGATGATCCATGGCCCGAAGCCTCCAGTGATGATCCATGGCATGAAGCCTCCAGTGCACGGGCCGTACCGGGCTGGGGACACGCACCACTGATTTGGTGCGAGGAGCAGGTACGGGGTGCACCGGGCTGGCGACACGCACCACTGGTTTAGTGCGAGGAGTAGGCACGGGCCGTACCGGGCTGGGGACACGCACCACTGATTTGGTGCGAGGAGCAGGTACGGGGCGCACCGGGCTGGCGACACGCACCACTGGTTTGGTGCGAGGAGCAGGCACGGGCCATGGCACGAAGCCTCATGTGATGATCCATGGCCCGGAGCCTCCTGCGACGGTCTGCAGTCCGGAGCCTCCTGCGATGGTCTGCAGTACAGAGTCTCCAGCTCCGGTCAGCTGCTTTAATCCAGTGCCAGAGCAGTCCGCTCCACCGGGGTCCAGTTCAGCTCCGGTCAGCGGCTCCAGTCCAGTGCCAGAGCAGTCTGCTCCACCGGGGTCCAGTTCAGCTCCAGTCAGCGGCTCCAGTCCAGTGCCAGAGCAGTCCGCTCCACCGGGGTCCAGTTCAGCTCCGGTCCGCGTCTCCACTCCAGTGCCAGAGCATTCTGCTCCACCGGTGCCCAGTCCTGCTCCGGTTATCTGCTCCCTACCAGAGCCGGGGCAGTCCACTTCACCGGTGCCCAGTCCGGGTCCGGTCGTCTACTCTTCTCCCATGCCGGAGCCATCCGCTCCACCGGGGACCGAGCCGGAGCCAGACGTCAAACCCTCTCCAGGGTCAGGGTCTCCCACACCAGGGTCCAGACAGGACTTGGTGCATCGCGGGAGGACTGCTGGGCCGGGACCAGACGTCAGACCCTCTCCAGGGTCGAGGGCTCCCACACCAGGGTCCAGACAGGACTTGGTGCATCGCGGGAGGACTGCTGGGCTGGGACCAGACGTCAGCCCCTCTCCAGGGTGGAGGGCTCCCACACCAGGGTCCAGACAGGGCTTGGTGCATGGTGGGAGGACTGAGAGGGGGAGCATCGCGCTGGGGTCCAGACCGGACCGGGCGTGCAAAGGGGAGGCAGGATGGGAGAAGAGTTTACTGCCTACGTCACGTCCGAAGCCGGAGCCGGAGCCGCCACCGAGGCTAGATGCCCACCCGGACCCTCCCCTAATGAGTCAGGATTTTGCGGCCGGAGTCCGCACCTTTGGGGGGATGGGGGAGGGGGTTACTGTCACGCCCTGACCTTAGAGATCACCTGTATTCTCTGTTTGGTTAGGTCAGGGTGTGAATGCTAGATAATCTAGTTTATCTATTTCTATGTTGGCCGGGTGTGGTTCCCAATCAGAGCCAGCTGTCGATCGTTGTCTCTGATTGGGGATCATACTTAGGCAGCCATTTTGCCTACCTATGTTGTGGAATCTTGTTTCTGTTTCTGTTTCGGTTTAGGCTTGTTGCTGTTAGCCTTTAGAACTTCACGTTCAGTTGCTTTTGTTATTTTGTCAAGTGTTTATTTATTAAATTAAACATGTACGCATACCACGCTGCACCCTGGTCCGACCATTTATACAACGAACGTGACACTCTGTTTGAGCTGGGTGTTTGAGTAGGCTAAACTAGCTAGCTGCATTTGGTAGCTAAGTGAAAGTGAAAAAAATACAATGAAAAATAAATCTCTCTCTCTCTTCTCCTTCATTTTTAAATACATTAATTTGTTTTCAAAACTGTTCAACTATTGTCTTTCTCTTTGAGTCAACTACTTACCACATTTTATGCACTGCAGTGCTAGCTAGCTGTAGCTTATGCTTTCAGTACTAGATTAATTATCTGATCCTTTGATTGGGTGGACAACATGTCAGTTCATGCTGCAAGAGCTCTGATAGGTTGGAGGACGTCCTCCGGAAGTTGTCATAATTACTGTGTAAGTCTATGGAAGAGGGTGAGAACCATAAGCCTCCAAGATTTGTATTGAAGTCAATGTACCCAGAGGAGGATAGAAACTAGTTGTCCTCCGGCTACACCATGGCGCTAACCTACAGAGTTCTGTTGAGGCTACTGTAGACCTTCATTGCAAAACATTGTGTTTGAATCTATTATTTGGTGACGTGAAAATATTTAGTATTGTTTTATCTAAAAATTATAACTTTTTAAATGTTTCACTATTTTTTTTTTTCTGAAATTCACTGAGGAGGATGGTGTTCCCCTTCCTCCTATGAGGAACCTCCACTGGTGTATGCCTACGTGTACAACACATACCTATGTGTGTAGGTGTGTGTTGTATTTGTTGTAGCTTGGATCTATGCCTCTCCTCTCCACCCCAGGGAATATGTGTATGTTCATAATTTAGAATTGCATTATTGCTGCACCATTGCTCCTGCATTGTGGGGAGCTGGCAGAGGGGAGGGAGGTCATGCTGCCTTTTGTACAATTACTGAGCTGATGATGCAAAGACACAGAAGCACACATTCCCCCGTAAACCAGGCTTTAGTGGTGAAGTCCATGCTCTTAAAGGCAAAGTGCACCCCTAAAATGCGCACATGATTCTATAAATTTTACTGCAATGCATTTTAACAAAGGTTCCAGACCAAATTCACTGCATTGACATTACTCAGTCATAGAAGGTACACCCCCAGCTAACTGTAGAAACATATAGTCACACAGAGAAATATGAGAATGACTTGGCTTTATACCCAAAATACCCTCCATGTATGCTTCATTTCTTATTTTAAATCCTTATACCCCCTTTACTTTCCTGTTCCTCGTCCTCTCTCTCTCTCTCTCTCTCTCTCTCTCTCTCTCTCTCTCTCTCTACACAAACACAAACACAAACACACACACACTCAGTGCAGACGCACATACAACCGTTCACATAGACCCCAGCACCACGGTAACGGCCACATGACAACAACAACCCTTCCTATTGCCACGGCAACAACTGCACCATTGCTAAGGCAACAGCTGCAGAGCACCACAACAAGCAGAAAACCCTTCACGCCTTTTCACCTTCTGTCATGTTATGTCACTCTGATTGACGTATGTGTTTCCATTTTCTGTGATGCATATGTAATTCGCACTCTCTCTCCCCCTCTACACATTATATTTCGGTCTAATTCCTTCTGTTTTCACATACACACCATATACACTTACTCTCTCTCTCTCTCCTTCACTGTCCCCTCCCTTGCCTCTTTCTCTCCATCCTCTGCTGTTTCACTGTCTAATCCTCTCTCTCTTTCTCTTTCTCTCTCTCGCTTTCTCTCACAGAGCGAATCTCCCCTTTTTCCCATACCACCTCTCCTTTCTACTTCCTTCCCCCTCTGTCCACCTCCTTTCATATTCATCCCTGCTTCTCCCTCTCTCTCTCTCCCTCTCTCCCTCTCCCTCTCCCTCTCTCTCTCCCTCTCTCTCTCCCTCTCTCTCATACAGATTCTGAGCCCACCCTCTCTCGCTTTCTTTCTCTCTCTTGCTCTTTCTCTCTCTTTCCCTGTGTCCCTCCCCTTCCCTCTTTACGTTTCCCCCTCCCTCCATCCTCTCTTTTCCTCGCTGGTTCAGTAAGTAAAGAAAGAGATACACGGAAGAGAAGAAAAGGGGGGAAAGGCAGGACGAGAGAGAGAGAGAGAGAGCAGGAGTAGGGCAGACTGGGGCGAGGGGTGTGGAGTCTCAGCCCTCTGTTGTGGGGGGGCGGGGGGGTTGAGATACACCCCACCTGTTTGTTCTCACTACCATGGACTGCCTCTGCATTGTGACTACAAAGGTAAGCTGATCCGCCGTTGCGTCCACTGAGAGAGAGAGAGAGAGAGAGAGAGAGAGAGAGAGAGAGAGAGAGAGAGAGAGAGAGAGAGAGAGAGAGAGAGAGAGAGAGAGAGAGGGGGGTAATCACCTCCTCGTGTTATCTGCTTTGTCTCGTCCTTTCTTTGTGTCTGGGGTAAACGGTAAATGTAACAGGGCAGCATGTCTTTGCAAAGATAGGATATTTGATCATTATTTCTCTCCTGTTAGCTCTTTGTGGTCTTTTGGCTACTTATATATTTGACTTGAGAGTGAACTGCACTGCCTGAGAGCGTTAGTGTGTTAGTAGCATTGTCCCTGTCTTACTCTATATTTCTGTTTCTCCCACTCTCTTTCTCTCCCCCATATCCCTCTCTGTGTGAGGCTGTGTGTGAGTGTGATAGCTAGCAGGGAGCTGGTTAACCTGCCTGGCAGGATGCTGAGTGAGTTAGCAAATAGACCTGTGGTTGTGGGGCTAATTCTGGCTTTGCGTCATGTTGGAAGGTCCATGATGTCCATAGATGGGACCAGGCCTGGGCTCCCTGAATGCCTCAACCTCCTCATTTCGACACACTCACTCTCACCTCAACCACTGCCATGGAGCTAGCTCACACCCATGCTGGGAGCTCCCACAGCCTCACACACACACATACACACAAAAAGTGTGTGTTATATCACAAACACATGAGGCCAGTGACAGGCTGGGGCCGACTGCTCCATACAGCCAGCCCCTGTCGTGAAATTGGCTCTCAGAGAGAGAAAGTTTATGTAATGCCATCCGAACCCTGTCTCTCCTGGGCTGGTGTCTGTTCCTCAACTACTCAGACTGCTCCCAGTCCAGGCTCTCTCCTCTCTTCTCCTCTCCTCTCCTCTCCTCTCCTCTCCTCTCCTCTCCTCTCCTCTCCTCTCCTCTCCTCTCTCTCTCTCCTTCTCTCCTCTCTCTCCTCTCCCTCCTCCTCTCCTCTCCTCTCCTCTCCTCTCCCTCTCTCTCCTCTCCTCTCCCTCTCCTCTCCTCTCCTCTCCTCTCCTCTCCTCTCCTCTCCTCTCCTCTCCTCTCTCCTCTCCCTCTCCTCTCTCTCCTCTCTCCCTCTCCTCTCTCTCCCTCCCTCTCCTCTCCTCTCCTCTCCCTCTCCCTCTCCTCTCTCTCCTCTCCTCTCCTCTCTCCTCTCCTCTCCTCTCCTCTCCTCTCTCTCCTCTCCTCTCCTCTCCTCTCCCTCTCCTCTCTCCCTCTCCCTCTACTCTCCCCTCCCTCACTCCTCCTCTCCTCCTCCTCTCTCCCCTCTCCTCTCCCACCTCTACTCTCCTCTCCCCTCCTCCACTCTCCTCTCCCTCCTCTACTCTCCTCTCCTCTCCCTCCTCTACTCTCCTCTCCTCTCCTCTCCCCTCCTCCACTCTCCCCTCTCTACTCTCCTCTCCTCCTCCACTCTCCTCTCCCCACTCTCCTCTCCCCCTCTACTCTCCCTCTCCCTCCTCTACTCTCCTCTCCTCCCTCCTCCACTCTCCTCTCTCCACTCTCCTCTCCCCTCCCCTCCTTTCCCCTCCTCTCCCCTCCTCTACTCTCTCTCCTCCTCCACTCTCCTCTCCCTGCTTTCCCCCTCCTCTCCCCCTCTACTCTCCCTCTCCCCTCCTCTACTCTCCTCTCCCCTCCTCTACTCTCCTCTCCCCTCCTCCACTCTCCTCTCCCCACTCTCCTCTCCCCTCCCCTCCTTTCCCCTCCTCTCCTTCCTCTACTCTCCTCTCCCCTCCTCCACTCTCCTCTCCCCTCCTCCACTCTTCTCTCCCCTCCTCCACTTCTCCTCTCCCCCCAATCTCCTCTCCCCTCCCCCTCCTTTCCCTCTCCCCTCCTCTACTCTCCTCTCCCCTCCTCCACTCTCCTCTCCCTCCTCCACTCTCCTCTCCCTCCTCCTCTCCTTTCCCCCCTCCACTCTCCTCTCCCCCTCTACTCTCCTCTCCCCTCCTCCACTCTCCTCTCCCCCTCTACTCTCCTCTCCCTCCTCCTCTCCTCTCCCCCCTCTACTCTCCTTTCCCCCTCCACTCTCTCCTCTCCCCCCTCTACTCTCCTCTCCCCTCCTCCACTCTCCTCTCCCCCTCTACTCTCCTCTCCTCCTCCACCCTCCTCTCCCCCTCTACTCTCCTCTCCCTCCTCTACTCTCCTCTCCCTCCTCCTCTCTCCTCTCCTCTCCCTCCTCCACTCTCCTCTCCCCTCCTCTACTCTCCTCTCCCCTCCTCCACTCTCCTCTCCCCCTCTACTCTCCTCTCCCCTCCTCCACTCTCCTCTCCCCTCCTCTACTCTCCTCTCCCCTCCTCCACTCTCCTCTCCCCCCTCTACTCTCCTCTCCCCTCCTCCACTCTCCTCTCCCCCTCTACTCTCCTCTCCCCCCCTCTACTCTCCTCTCCCCCCCTCTACTCTCCTCTCTCCTCCTCCACTCTCCTCTCCCCCCTCTACTCTCCTCTCCCCTCCTCCACTCTCCTCTCCCCCCTCTACTCTCCCTCTCCCTCCTCCACACTCCTCTCCCCTCCTCTACTCTCCTCTCCCCCTCCTCCACTCTCCTCTCCCCCTCTACTCTCCCTCTCCCCTCCACTCTCCCTCTCCCCCTCTACTCTCCTCTCCCCTCCTCTACACTCCTCTCCCCTCCTCTACTCTCCTCTCCCCTCCTCCACTCTCCTCTCCCCTCCTCTACTCTCCTCTCCCCCTCCTCCACTCTCCTCTCCCCTCCTCTCTCTCCTCTCCCCTCCTCCACTCTCCTCTCCCCCTCTACTCTCCTCTCCCTCCTCCTCTCCTCTCCCTCTCCCCTCCCTCTACTCTCCTCTCCCCTCCCTCTCCTCTCCCCCTCTACTCTCCTCTCCCCCTCTACTCTCCTCTCCCCCCTCTACTCTCCTCTCTCCTCCTCCACTCTCCCTCTCCTCTCCTCTCTCCCTCCTCCACTCTCCTCTCCCCCCTCTACTCTCCTCTCCCCTCCTCCACTCTCCCTCTCCCCCTCTACTCTCCTCTCCCCCTCTACTCTCCTTTCCCCTCCTCCACTCTCCCTCTCCCCCTCTACTCTCCTCTCCCCTCCTCCACTCTCCTCTCCCCTCCTCTACTCTCCCTCTCCCTTCCTCCACTCTCCTCTCCCCCTCTACTCTCCTCTCCCCTCCTCCACTCTCCCTCTCCCCTCCTCTACTCTCCTCTCCCCTCCTCCACTCTCCTCTCCCCTCCTCCACTCTCCTCTCCTCTACTCTCTCTCTCTCCCCTCCTCCTCTCCTCTCCCCTCCTCCACTCTCCTCTCCCTCTCCTCTCTCTCCTCTCCCTCCTCCTCTCCTCTCCCCCTCTACTCTCCTCTCCCTCCTCCACTCTCCTCTCCCCCTCTACTCTCCTCTCCCCCCTCTACTCTCCTCTCCCCCTCTACTCTCCTCTCTCCTCCTCCACTCTCCTCTCCCCCCTCTACTCTCCTCTCCCCTCCTCCACTCTCCTCTCCCCCCCTCTACTCTCCTCTCCCCTCCTCCACTCTCCTCTCCCCCCTCTACTCTCCCTCTCCCCCCTCTACTCTCCTCTCCCCCCTCTACTCTCCTCTCTCCTCCTCCACTCTCCTCTCCCCCTCTACTCTCCTCTCCCCTCCTCCACTCTCCTCTCCCCCCTCTACTCTCCTCTCTCCTCCTCCACTCTCCTCTCCCCCCCCCTCTACTCTCCTCTCCCCCTCTACTCTCCTCTCCCCCACTCTCCTCTCCCCTCCTCCACTCTCCTCTCCCCCCTCTACTCTCCTCTCTCCTCCTCTCCTCACGTCTGGAATCCTGGTGGGTTTTCTACGCACACTTACACATTCACACACACACAAACACAAACATTCACACACTCACATACACACAAACACAAACACACACACACAATCACTCTCACAAACACTCACAAATACACAAACAACATAGCAGCTGCTCCTGCATGCTGGCTGTGGGAGTGTGTGTGAACCATGCTAATACAAAGACTGTGGGACAAATGAGAGGTATCTCATGCACACACTGGATGAACTTGGACATGCTCTTGTAGTTTTTTATGGGAAATGTGGTCCAGTATTTGCTCTCTGTATGTAGGAACTCTTACCACTACCCCGGACGCAGTTTTATTTATAGAAGGGGAAAGAACGCTTGGTTGGCTCAGTTTTTCATATGACATAAATCATTGCTTACTTAGCCACAGAAAATCGGATTAATTTGCTTATCAATCACTTTGATGTAAGCCAGTTCCCTTGACAACAGAGCTCCTTATGGCCAGTTGACAGAGATAGCCATGATAGGGACGATGAGCATGAAGAAGCAGTGTGTCATTTAAGCCTTTACACTTCATTTATCTGTATCTGTGTGTCTCTGTGTTTACGATTGGCAAAGCATGCATTTTACTGTATCACACATTCGATTCTGGATCATTAAGAAGAGATTTCCAATGAATGGCGTTCTGTAGCTATGCCTATATGGCTTTCAGCCTTCCCTGGGCTCCTTGGGTAGCTTTAAGGTGTATTAATGCATGCTGAGATGTATTTCAACTGCAGAGCAGAGACAAGCTTAAGTAGCTCAATTAAAGAGCAGAGATATAAATACAGTACCAGTCAAAAGTTTGGACACTCCTACTCATTCAAGGGTTTTTCTTTATTTTGACTATTTTCTACATTGTAGAATAATAGTGAAGACATCAAAACTATGAAATAACACATATGGAATCATGTAGTAACCAAAAAAGTGTTAAACAAATCAAAATATATTTTAGATCTTAGATTCTTCAAAGTAGCCACCCTTTTTTCCTCCAAACATAACAATGGTCATTATGGCCAAATAGTTCTAGTTTTGTTTAATCAGACTAGAGGACATTTCTCCAAAAAGTACGATCTTTGTCCCCATGTGCAGTTTGGCTTTTTTATAGCGGTTTTGGAGCAGTGGCTTCTTCCTTGCTGAGCGGCCTTTCAGGTTATGTCGATATAGGACTCGTTTTACTGTGGTTTTACTGTGGATACCTGTTTCCTCCAGCAAGGTCCTTTGCTGTTGTTCTGGGATTGATTTGCACTTTTCGCACCAAAGTACGTTCATCTCTAGGACACAGAACGCGTCTCCTTCCTGAGCGGTATGATGGCTGTGTGGTCCCATGGTGTTTATACTTGCATACTATTTCCCCTGTAGCTCAGTTGGTAGAGCATGGCGCTTGCAACGCCAGGGTTGTGGGTTCGTTTCCCATGGGGGGCCAGTATGAAAATGTATGCACTCACTAACTGTAAGTCGCTCTGGATAAGAGCGTCTGCTAAATGACTAAAATGTAAAAAATGTAATACTATTGTTTGTACAGATGAACGTGGTACCTTCAGGCGTTTAGAAATTGCTCCCAAGGATGAACCAGACTTGTGGATGTCTACAATGTTTTTTCTGAGGTCTTGGCTGATTTCTTTTGATTTTCCCATGATGTCAAGTAAAGAGGCACTGAGTTTGAAGGCAGGCCTTGAAACACATCCACAGGTACACCTCCAATTGACTCAAATGATGTCAATTAGCCTATCAGAAGCTTCTAAAGCCATTACATAATTTTCTGGAATTTTCCAAGCTGTTTAAAGGCACAGTCAACTCAGTGTATGTAAACTTCTGACCCACTGGAATTGTGATACAGTGAATTCTAAGTGCACGAAGTAGATGTCCTAACTGACTTGCCAAAACTATAGTTTGTTAACAAGAAATGTGTGGAGTGGTTGAAAAACGAGTTTTAATGACTCCAACCTAAGTGTATGTAAACTTCCGACTTCAACTGTACTTTATATAGCGCTTTTCATACAGAATCTCAGTCGCTTTTAAAAAACAAACAAAAACAAATTCAGGGTGCAGGCAGTTCACTGGAGATGGTCTTCCACAGCTAGATGATGATGATGCCGTTCAGTACATGAGTAGCTTGAGAGGAAGTGCCGTACAGTAGGTATATTGTCACCCGATAGTTTTGTCTTTTGATAGCTTAGCTTGTTCATGTTTTGTACCTGACTTCAAGGAAAAAGCTTTGATTCAACTTGAATCCAAAATGGCTGTGTGTTCCCTGCCCATCAAGCTGTATTCTGGCTCTGTGTTTAGTGCAATGGCGAGAGAGGAGGTCCATGCCTTCTTCCATACTTGTCTCTTTCATCCTACTCGCTCCTCTTTTTGCTGCTTTACTCATTATGTTTCCTCTGTCCTCTTTTCTCACAGTCACTCGTTCTATTTATTCCTCCATACTACTACAGATGTTATTTACAGAATAAAATGCAGGCTGAAACATCTGTCCCTGTTTGAATATACAGTGGGGAAAAAAAGTATTTAGTCAGCCACCGATTGTGCAAGTTCTCCCACTTAAAAAGATGAGAGAGGCCTGTAATTTTCATCATAGGTACACGTCAACTATGACAGACAAATTGAGGAAAAAAAATCCAGAAAATCACATTGATGAATTTATTTGCAAATTATGGTGTAAAATAAGTATTTGGTCACCTACAAACAAGCAAGATTTCTGGCTCTCACAGACCTGTAACTTCTTCTTTAAGAGGCTCCTCTGTCCTCCACTCGTTACCTGTATTAATGGCACCTGTTTGAACTTGTTATCAGTATAAAAGACACCTGTCCACAACCTCAAACAGTCACACTCCAAACTCCACTATGGCCAAGACCAAAGAGCTGTCAAAGGACACCAGAAACAAAATTGTAGACCTGCACCAGGCTGGGAAGACTGAATCTGCAATAGGTAAGCAGCTTGGTTTTAAGAAATCAACTGTGGGAGCAATTATTAGGAAATGGAAGACATACAAGACCACTGATAATCTCCCTCGATCTGGGGCTCCACGCAAGATCTCACCCCGTGGGGTCAAAATGATCACAAGAACGGTGAGCAAAAATCCCAGAACCACACGGGGGGACCTAGTGAATGACCTGCAGAGAGCTGGGACCAAAGTAACAAAGCCTACCATCAGTAAAACACTACGCCGCCAGGGACTCAAATCCTGCAGTGCCAGACGTGTCCCCCCTGCTTAAGCCAGTACATGTCCAGGCCCGTCTGAAGTTTGCTAGAGTGCATTTGGATGATCCAGAAGAGGATTGGGAGAATGTCATATGGTCAGATGAAACCAAAATAGAACTTTTTGGTAAATCTCAACTCGTCGTGTTTGGAGGACAAAGAATGCTGAGTTGCATCCAAAGAACACCATACCTACTGTGAAGCATGGGGGTGGAAACATCATACTTTGGGGCAGTTTTTCTGCAAAGGGACCAGGACGACTGATCCGTGTAAAGGAAAGAATGAATGGGGCCATGTATCGTGAGATTTTGAGTGAAAACCTCCTTCCATCAGCAAGGGCATTGAAGATGAAACGTGGCTGGGTCTTTCAGCATGACAATGATCCCAAACACACCGCCCGGGCAACGAAGGAGTGGCTTCGTAAGAAGCATTTCAAGGTCCTGGAGTGGCCTAGCCAGTCTCCAGATCTCAACCCCATAGAAAATCTTTGGAGGGAGTTGAAAGTCCGTGTTGCTCAGCGACAGCCCCAAAACATCACTGCTCTAGAGGAGATCTGCATGGAGGAATGGGCCAAAATACCAGCAACAGTGTGTGAAAACCTTGTGAAGACTTACAGAAAACGTTTGACCTGTGTCATTGCCAACAAAGGGTATCTAACAAAGTATTGAGAAACTTTTGTTATTGACCAAATACTTATTTTCCACCATCATTTGCAAATAAATTCCTTAAAAATCCTACAATGTGATTTTCTGAATTTTTTAAAATCATTTTGTCTGTCATAGTTGACGTGTACCTATGATGAAAATTACAGGCCTCTCTCATCTTTTTCAGTGGGAGAACTTGCACA
Source organism: Coregonus clupeaformis (assembly GCF_020615455.1). NCBI lineage: Eukaryota > Metazoa > Chordata > Actinopteri > Salmoniformes > Salmonidae > Coregonus > Coregonus clupeaformis. The sequence goes on from NC_059218.1 coordinate 35,047,505, forward strand.
ATTGGTGGCTGACTAAATACTTTTTTTCCCCACTGTAATTATGCTGGCTAACAGGAGTTTCTTTAGATGTGCCATGAACACTGATTGATGAATCCACTATGATAGAGCACAGTCGGTATCCATGGATATCTGACAACCTTGTTCCAGAGCTGGCAGAGGAAGGAAGGCCCACTTTTGCCAAACATTCTGCGGCAGATGGCGGTCAATTTATAGAAGGGAAGCAAAATTAGTGCCTGGAGAAGCAAGTCTCTTTAATGGTATGTGATAAAGTATTAATGGTGCCTGGTGGTAGTGCAGATGAGTAATTTGACAGCCATGAGACCATGATTAACCTTTAACCCTAATCCTGAAGAACAAAGGTCAGCTAGAAGTGAAGGACTAGCTCTGAGTTACGGTAGGTCACTTCCTACACTGACCCCTGACCCCTAACCTTGTGGATGGCTCTCCTCTGCAGGACTAGCTTTCATACAGTGGGTACAGTAGGTACAGTGGGTACAGTAGGTGGAAGTGAGAAATAGCTCTCTTAAAATGAATGCACTAACTGTAAATCACTCTGGATAAGAGCGTCTGCTAAATGACTAAAATAAAAAAATAAAATATCTAAATGTAGAAAGAGGGAAGTCAAAATTAATTCTGTAATCTTTTTTCAGTCCCACTTTACATTGATAACAAAACATATGTTTACAGTAATAGGTCATAATTACTGTAGGTATGTAAAGTATACTTACTATGAAGGTACAGATTCTACAAAGCAGCTGTGATAGCACATTGAGGTTTGTGTGATTGCACACAGAAATGTATTTTATACATGCTTTAGATTTGCAAACAAACGCAAATTGATTGTGATAAAAACCTCAGCTCACTGTAAAACTATCACTTTTTAATATCACAGTTTACAATTTAATATATCTGAAATTATGAAATGTCATACACCAGCCATCAATTGAGCCTGGCTACGAGGTTAGAAATTGTGCAAACCACAACCCACTAACAGGTACAGACATAAGTGTTTTCTATAACCATGTTATTGTGCAAGGTTCTAAGATGTGAAGCATGCTGGTCAGTGTGAGAAGGGGGTTGAATGGTACACCCTCATGGTCAGTGTGAGAAGGGGGTTGAATGGTACACCCTCATGGTCAGTGTGAGAAGGGGGTTGAATGGTACACCCTCATGGTCAGTGTGAGAAGGGGGTTGAATGGTACACCCTCATGGTCAGTGTGAGAAGGGGGTTGAATGGTACACCCTCATGGTCAGTGTGAGAAGGGGGTTGAATGGTACACCCTCATGGTCAGTGTGAGAAGGGGGTTGAATGGTACACCCTCATGGTCAGTGTGAGAAGGGGGGTTGAATGGTACACCCTCATGGTCAGTGTGAGAAGGGGGTTGAATGGTACACCCTCATGGTCAGTGTGAGAAGGGGGTTGAATGGTACACCCTCATGGTCAGTGTGAGAAGGGGGTTGAATGGTACACCCTCATGGTCAGTGTGAGAAGGGGGTTGAATGGTACACCCTCATGGTCAGTGTGAGAAGGGGGTTGAATGGTACACCCTCATGGTCAGTGTGTGAAGGGGGGTTGAATGGTACACCCTCATGGTCAGTGTGAGAAGGGGGGTTGAATGGTACACCCTCATGGTCAGTGTGAGAAGGGGGTTGAATGGTACACCCTCATGGTCAGTGTGAGAAGGGGGTTGAATGGTACACCCTCATGGTCAGTGTGAGAAGGGGGTTGAATGGTACACCCTCATGGTCAATGTGATATGAGTTTATATGAACCAGATCGTCAGGTCTTACAGTCTCATCCCTGTTTGAGAGGAAACACAGTTCTTTCCCCCTCTCCTATCCTGTCTCTCTCTCTATCTTCTTCTTCTCTTCTCTTGTCACACTCCCTTTGTCTCTCTCCTCTCCTACTTTGCCATATTCTCATACTACCTCTTCCACATCCTCTAACCTCCCCCTCTCCTCTCACACCCCCTATTTTCCTAGTATGCCTTACAAATGCCTTTCCTTTCCATTTGTCTCTATCCTCTCCTCCATTTCCATCCTTCCTGCCTCTTCCACCCCTTTAATCTCCTGGATTCACCTCTTTCCTCTTTTCCACTTCTTCCCTCTTCTCATCTCCCCTCTCTCCACTCCTCCTCCTTCCCTCCTCCCCTCTTTCCCCTCTCCCCCTGTCTCCTCTCCACTCTCTATGTCACGTCTACTCCTGCTCCTCCCCTCCGGCGTGTGACGTCGCCGGAATACTAACCACCAGTCCTGGGATTCATCATTACGCACACCTGGCATCCATCATTACGCACACCTGCAGATCATTATGATTCACACCTGGACTCCATTACCTTCCTCATTACCTCCCCTTTATATGTCCCTCACTTACGTTTAGTCCTCAGTCGGTATTGTTCCTGTGTTTATGCTATATCGCCACTGTTACGCTGTCTTGTTTCATGTTTGTTGTTTTATTAAACGTTTCACCTGCACCTGCTTCTCGACTCACAGCATCATTGTTACAGAATACTGACTCCAACCATGGAAGCAGCAGGAAATTCGAATATCTCTCAGACGGTCGATGAACAGGATTATCTTCTACGTCAACACCATGACCAGCTGGCACAACTGGGATCGGTTATGGAGGAGGTTCTTCGCAGTGTGCAACGTCTCGAACACACCCAGGAGCTGTTGTCTTCATCTAGCAGAGGATACTCCTCAACCAGTCGACCCAACAAGCCAGCACATCAGCCCATTCAGCAACCTGCTCAGGTCAGCGATGCCCATTTATCCCTCCCGGATAAATATGATGATACACCATCAAAATGCCGTGGCTTCCTACTTCAGTGCTCTCTCTATTTTTCGCATCAGAGGGGAGCTCCCACCACCGAGAGGTCCAAGGTTGCAACGATGATTTCTCTGCTGACTGGGTGGGCGTTGGAGTGGGCTACGGCCGTCTGGGAGAGAGGAGAGGAGGAGCTTGATTCTTATGAGGGGTTCATGGCTCTGTTTAAATGTATTTTTGATCATTCCCCGGAGGGCAGAGAGGGAGGTGAGCGGCTACTGCAATTACGGCAGGCTAACCAGACGGCTGCTGAGTACCCGCTCACCTTTAGGCCAGTAGCAACATCCAGTGGATGGAATGAGCCGGCGCTTCGTACACTATTTAGAAGAGGTTTGTGTGAAGAGGTTCAGACAGAACTGGCCTGTGGAGACGACAACCTCTCTTTGGACGCACTCATTGCGATGGCCATCCGTCTGGATAACCTACTTCGGGAGCGCCGGTACTCTCATTGCTTCTCTCCCTCCCTCAGTGAACACTCAGAATCAGAGTCTGAACCCATGGAGGTAGGGGTCACTCGTCTCCCCGCAGCAGAGCGCCACAGACAGATACAGCTGGGGCTCTGTCTGTACTGTGGAGAGGGAGGGCACAAGCTCCAGAGGTGTCCGGCATGTCCGAATCCGGGATCCACAAGAGCAGAGGGACGGTCACATGATCTTCCACCTCCTAGGGCAGGAGTGAGTATTCCATCTTCATCACTGTCTACTAGGCTCTTTTTGACTGTCCCTAATGTACTGTGTCTACAGCGTTAGTGGATTCCGGTGCCGCGGGGAACTTTATTGACCAGACCCTTGCCTCTTCTCTTAACATCAACTCATACCCGCTCTCCTCTCCTTTTCCGGTTCAAGCCCTGGATAGTCGGCCTTTAGGATCTGTTACTGTCACCCACATCACTCAACCACTCACCCTCACCGTGGAGTCCATTCATCAGGAGAACATTCCCTTCTTCATTACCAGTGCACCAGTCCACAAGATCACCCTCGGCCTCCCTTGGCTTCAACGCCACAACCCTACCATCTCATGGTCGAGAATGAGAATTACAGACTAGTCACTCAAATGCTTCCCTGTCACCTCTGGTTCCACGTCAGTTGAGAGTCCTGTGGTTGCCCATCAGCCCAACATCCCGGAGGTATACCAGGACCTGCGGGAGGTATTCTCCAAGACCCGCACCACCTATCTTCCTCCTCATCGCCCCTGGGACTGTACCATCGACCTGCTTTCAGGTTCTGCGCCTCCGCGCAGACGCATCTATCCTCTGTTGGTGGCTGAGACCCAGGCCATGGAGAATTACATCCAAGTGGCGCTCCAACAAGTTTTCATCCGCACGTCCACTTCCCCTGCGTCGGCTGGTTTCTTCTTCGTGGCCAAGAAGGATGGAGGGTTACGTCCCTGCATTGACTACAGAGGACTCAACGAAATCACCTCAAAGTATCGGTACCCTCTCCCATTGGTGCCGTCAGCCATCGAGCAACTCCGCGGGTCCCGGTTCTTTACCAAACTGGACCTGCGGAGTGCATACTATCTCATCCGCATCCGGGAGGGGGTTGAGTGGAAGACGGCATTTAGCACAATGTCTGGTCACTACGAGTACTTGGTAATGCCATATGGTTTAGCCAATACTCCGTCAGTGATCCAGGCATTCGTTAACGAGGTGTTCAGGGACATGCTCAGCCACCAGGTGGTCGTGTATATCGATGACATCCTGATCTACTTGGCTACCTTGGAGGATCACATCATTCACGTTCGAGCAGTCCTGGAACGCCTTCTCGCCAACCACCTGTTCGTCAAGGTTGAGAAGTGCCAATTTCACCAGAGGACAGTCTCCTTCTTAGGCTACCAAATCAGCCCGCAGGGTGTGAAGATGGTCGACAAGAAGGTAGATGCAGTCAGGTCATGGCCAGTTCCAACCACCTTAAAGGGGTTACAATGGTTTTTGGGGTTTGCCAACTTCTACCGCCGCTTCATCAGGAACTTCAGCTCTGTCGCCGCACCTCTCACCTCTCTCCTTAAAGGAGGGCCCTGTAGGTTGGTGTGGAACCCAGCAGCCGATGAGGCCTTCTGTCTACTCAAAGGACGTTTCACCTCCGCCACACCCAGATCCCACGACATCCTTTGTGGTGGAGGTGGACGCTTCAAAGGTAGGCGTGGGGGCAGTTCTGTCTCAACGACAGGGTAACCCACAGAAGTTGTACCCATGTGCGTTTTACTCTAAGAAACTGTCCCCTGCAGAGAGGAATTACGACGTCGGTGATTGTGTGCTGCTGGATGTGAAGTTGGCCTTAAAGGAGTGGAGACACTGGCTGGAGGGCACCAAGGAACCCTTTGTCATTCTCACCGACCATCGGAACCTGGAGTACATACGGACAGCGAGGAGGCTGAATCCGCGCCAAGCAAGGTGGGCCCTTTTCTTCACAAGGTTTGACTTCGCTGACCTATCGCCCAGGTTCTAAGAACACCAAGGCCGATGCTCTGTCCCGTCTATACGATTCGGGGGAGGGTCCTTTCCAGAATGCGCCCATAATTCCATCCTCCCGAGTCGTAGCTCCTGTGGTCTTGAACATAGATGCGGACATCCGCCAGGCTCTGGAGAGGGAGCCCGCACCCACTAATTGTCCTACGGAGCGCATTTACGTTCCCACAGGGATAAGGGATCGTCTGTTGACCTGGGCGCACACAGCTGTCGTCACTGGACATCCAGGTATTTCTCGCACTACCCAATCCATCCCTGGGAAATACTGGTGGCCCACCTTAGCGCAGGACGTCACTCGCTATGTCAACTCCTGTTCCTTATGTGCTCAAACCAAGTCCCCCCGGAACGCTCCAGCAGGGAAGCTCCTGCCACTTCCCGTGCCTCAGCGACCCTGGTCACATCTATCCATTGACTTTGTAACCGATCTCCACTCCTCTGATGGTTTCACCACCATTTTGGTGGTAGTGGATAGATTTTCTAAGTCCTGTCATTTAATCCCTCTTCCTGGTCTCCCCACTGCTCTCCAGGTCGCTGAGGCAATCTTGCAGCAGGTCTTCCGGCATTGTGGCCTTCCGGAGGACATCGTCTCTGACTGTGGGCCCCAATATCACATCACGAGTATGGAGGGTCTTCATGGAGAAGCTCGGGGTCACGGTCAGCCTCACTTCCGGGTACCGGCCTCAGTCCAACGGGCAGGTGGAGAGGATGAACCAGGAGCTGGTGAGTGGGCACGATTCCTTCCATGGGCAGAGTATGCCCAGAACTCGCTACGTCACTCCTCCACTGGGTTGACCCCCTTCCAGTGTGTTCTGGGTTTTCAGCCGGCCCTGGCCCCGTGGACCCCAGACCAGACCGAAGCTCTTGCGGTTGCTGAGTGGTTCCGGCGCGCAGAAGAGGTGTGGAGCGACGCTCACCTGAAACTCCAGTGGGCCGTCCATCGTATAAAGGAACAGGCAGACCACCACCGCAGTGACACCCCTATGTTCCACCCTGGGGATCGCGTCTGGCTTTCTACCAGGAACCTTCCACTCTGCCTGCCCTACAAGAAACTGAGCCCCCGGTTTGTGAGGCCGTTCAATGTTCTCCGGAGGGTCAACGAGGTGACGTGTAGGTTACAGCTGCCCAGTCACTATCGTATCTCACCCTCTCTTCATGTCTCACTTCTCAGGCCGGTGGTTCCTGGTCCCCTAGCTAAAGCTCTCCCCCACGACACCCCCCCACCCCCCCTTGGACATTGAGGGGAGTCCGGCGTATGCTGTCAGATCCCTACTAGACTCCCGGCGTCGTGGGGGTCGGCTCTAGTACCTGGTGGACTGGGAGGGGTATGGCCCAGAGGAGCGGTGTTGGGTTCTGGTGGAGGACATTCTGGATCCCAACATCATCCGTGATTTCCACCTTCGCCGCCCGGACCGACCCGCTCCTCGTCCTCGGGGTCGTCCCTCTGGTCAGTGTCGTCCTGCGGCAGGAGCCGCGCGTCGGGGGGGGGGGTACTGTCACGTCTACTCCTGCTCCTCCCCTCCGGCGTGCGACGTCTCCGGAATACTAACCACCGGTCCTGGGATTCATCATTACGCACACCTGCAGATCTACCTCTTCCACATCCTCTAACCTCCCCCTCTCCTCTCACACCCCCTATTTTCCTAGTATGCCTTACAAATGCCTTTCCTTTCCATTTGTCTCTATCCTCTCCTCCATTTCCATCCTTCCTGCCTCTTCCACCCCTTTAATCTCCTGGATTCACCTCTTTCCTCTTTTCCACTTCTTCCCTCTTCTCATCTCCCCTCTCTCCACTCCTCCTCCTTCCCTCCTCCCCTCTTTCCCCTCTCCCCCTGTCTCCTCTCCACTCTCTATGTCACGTCTACTCCTGCTCCTCCCCTCCGGCGTGTGACGTCGCCGGAATACTAACCACCAGTCCTGGGATTCATCATTACGCACACCTGGCATCCATCATTACGCACACCTGCAGATCATTATGATTCACACCTGGACTCCATTACCTTCCTCATTACCTCCCCTTTATATGTCCCTCCATTACGTTTAGTCCTCAGTCTGTATTATTCCTGTGTTTATGCTATATCGCCACTGTTACGCTGTCTCGTTTCATGTTTGTTGTTTTATTAAACGTTCACCTGCACCTGCTTCTCGACTCACAGCATCATTGTTACACTCTAGGCTTTGCTCATTAGTTTTTCTACAGATTCATTATACATTTAACTAGATGTAGTCAAAGTCAGCACTTATACTGTGTGCACAATAGTGGCCTTCCTGTATGAATGTATGTATGTATTACAGCCTCGAGTCTTCTTGGGTATGACGCTACAAGCTTGGCACACCTGTATTTGGGGAGTTTCTCCCATTCTTCTCTGCAGATCCTCTCAAGCTCTGTCAGGTTGGATGGGGAGCGTCGCTTCACAGCTATTTTCAGGTCTCTCCAGAGATGTTAGATCGGGTTCAAGTTCGGGCTCTGGCTGGGCCACTCAAAGACATTCAGAGACTTGTCCCGAAGCCACTCCTGCGTTGTCTTGGCTGTGTACTTAGGGTCGTTGTCCTGTTGGAAGGTGAACCTTCACCCCAGTCTGAGGTCCTGAGTGCTCTGGAGAAGGTTTTCATCGAGGATCTCTCTGTACTTTGCTGTGTTCATCTTTGCCTTTATCCTGACTACTCTTCCAGTCCCTGCCGCTGGAAAACATCACCACAGGACATGCACGCACCACTTTTCCGTGTTTTGAAACAAGTTATTTTTTTCATTTCACTTCACCAATTTGGACTATTTTGTGTATGTCCATTACATGAAACCAAATAAAAATCCATTTTAATTACAGGTTGTAATGCAACAAAATAGGAAAAAACGCCAAGGGGTCTGAATACTTTCCGAAGGCACTGTATGTATGTATAGTATGTATAGTATGTACAGTATATATGTATGTATGTATGTATGTACAGTGGCTTGCGAAAGTATTCACCCCCTTGGCATTTTTCCTATTCTGTTGCCTTACAACCTGGAATTAAAACTGATTTTTTGGGGGCGTTTGTATCATTTGATTTACACAACATGCCTACCACTTTGAAGATGCAAAATATGTTTTATTGTGAAACAAACAAGATATAAGACAAAAAAACAGAAAACTTGAGCGTGCATAACTATTCACCCTCCCCCCAAAGTCAATACTTTGTAGAGCCACCTTTTGCAGCAATTACAGCTGCAAGTCTCTTGGGGTATGTCTCCATAAGCTTGGCACATCTAGCCACTGGGATATTTGCCCATTCTTCAAGGAAAAACACCTCCAGCTCCTTCAAGTTGGATGGGTTCCACTAGTGTACAGCAATCTTTAAGTCATACCACAGATTCTCAATTGGATTGAGGTCTGGGCTTTGACTAGGCCATTCCAAGACATTTAAATGTTTCCCCTTAAACCACTCAAGTGTTGCTTTAGCAGTATGGTTAGGGTCATTGTCCTGCTGGAAGGTGAACCTCTGTCCCAGTCTCAAATCTCTGGAAGACTGAAACAGGTTTCCCTCAAGAATTTCCCTGTATTTAGCGCCATACATCATTCATTCAATTCTGACCAGTTTCCCAGTCCCTGCAGATGTATTTATTTATTTTATTTATTTAACCTTTATTTAACCAGGTAAGCCAGTTGAGAACAAGTTCTCATTTACAACTGCGACCTGGCCAAGATAAAGCAAAGCAGTGCGATTAAAAACAACAACAACACAGAGTTACATATGGAATAAACAAAAACAAAACATACAGTCAATAACACAATAGAAAATCTATATACAGTGTGTGCAAATGTAGTAAGTTATGGAGGTAAGGCAATAAATAGGCCATAGTGTAAAATAATTATAATTTAGTATTAACACTGGAGTGATAGATGTGCAGAAGATGATGTGCAAATAGAAATACTGGGATGCAAATTAGCAAAATAAATAACAATGTAAATAACAATATGGGGATGAGGTAGTTGGGTGGGCTAATTACAGATGGGCTGTGTACAGGTGCAGTGATCGGTAAGCTGCTCTGACAACTGATGCTTAAAGTTAGTGAGGGAGATAAGTGTCTCCAGCTTCAGAGATTTTAGCAGTTCGTTCCAGTCATTTGCAGCAGAGAACTGGAAGGAATGGCGGCCAAAGGAGGTGTTGGCTTTGGGGATGACCAGTGAGATATACGCATACTACGGGTGGGTGTTGCTATGGTGACCAATGATCTAAGATAAGGCGGGGATTTGCCTAGAGGTGATTTATAGATGACCTGGAGCCAGTGGGTTTGGCGACGAATATGTAGTGAGGGCCAGCCAACGAGAGTGTACAGGTCCTTAATGGTGGGTAGTATATGGGGCTTTGGTGACAAAACGGAGGGCACTGTGATAGACTACATCCAATTTGCTGAGTAGAGTGTTGGAAGCTATTTTGTAAATGACATCGCCGAAGTCAAGGATCGGTAGGATAGTCAGTTTTACGAGGGCATGTTTAGCAGCATGAGTGAAAGAGGCTTTGTTGCGAAATAGAAAACCGATTCTAGATGTACTTTGGATTGGAGATGCTTAATGTGATCTGGAAGGAGAATTTACGGTCTAACCAGACACCTAGGTATTTGTAGTTGTCCACATATTCTAAGTCAGACCCGTCGAGATTAGTGATTCTAGTCGGGCGGGCGGGTGCAAGCAGCGTTCGATTGAAGAACATGCATTTAGTTTTACTAGCGTTTAAGAACAGTTGTAGGCCACGGAAGGAGTGTTGTATGGCATTGATGTTAGATTTGGTGGGGACTCAGGCGCAGAGACGGACACACGGACAACGAGGGTGAATATGATGTTGTTTTATTCAGGGGGTTTTGGCAGAGAGGAGTAGTGCAGGGTGGAGCAGCTACAGACCGGGGTAGGAGCTGCGTGGTGAGGAGAGCCAGTAGCACCGAGAGCTGGATGCCGAGGATAACAGACAACTGGTGAGCGGGTTGCGGCGTGGGAGTGGCAGGCAGGCAGGCAGCAGGAATCGACGGGATCACAGGTGGTGAAGGAACGAACTGGCGCTGGAGAGGTGTCCAGCCCGGGTAGATAACTGCTTGTTGATTGGTGACAATGAGCCGCAGCTGGATGTAACTGATCTTGTGAGAGAATGGCCACGCCCCTGACCTAGATCCTCTGACTGGGCTGCACAGCAGGGGGAGACAGACACAAACAACACACACACAGGGAAAAAGGGAAACAGAAAACAAGAGGGAACAAGAACAACAGTGCCGAACCGTAACAGTACCCTCAACGGGCGCCACCCGGCGACCCCCGGCTTGTCAGGGTGGTCCCTATGGAAGTCAGGCCACCAGCTGCGGGTCCAGTATAAACCCGGGAATCCAGGACCTCTCCTCGGGACCATATCCCTCCCAGTCCACCAGGTACTGAAAACCTCTACCACGCCTCCGGACGTCCAGCAGTCTCCGCACCGTGTAGGCTGGATGGTCGCCAATATCACGCGGTGGCGGAGGGGGATCCACCGGCGGACACAAAGGGCTGGAGGAGACCAGTTTAAGCTGGGACACGTGAAATGGTAGGATGGACTCTCATGGCCTGGGGAAGCTTCAACCGAACAGCCGAAGGGTTGATGATGGAGTCGATCACGAAAGGACCCAAATACCGGGGCGACAGCTACGGGAGTCCGTGCGTAGAGGGATGTTGCTGGAGGAGAGCCAGACTCGCTGACCAGGCTGGAACTGGGGAGAGCGACTATCCGGTGTCTGTCCGCCACTCTCTTGTTGCGCTCTGCTGTCCGTAGAAGGGCCTCACGGGTGTCCACCCACACCTTGCGGCAGCGACGAAGGTTATCCTGAACTGATGGGACGGCTAACTCCTTTTCCTGAGACGGGAACAATGGCGGTTGGTATCCCAAAGCCGCCTCAAATGGTGAGAGACCAGTGGCAGATGAGGTGAGGGAATTGTGGGCATATTCGACCCACGGGAGGTGTTTGGCCCAGGTGGACGGGTTCTGGGATGTCACACAGCGTAGAGCAGCCTCCAGGTCCTGATTGGTCCTCTCAGTCTGGCCATTGGACTGGGGATGGAAACCTGATGAGAGACTGACAGAGGCACCCAGAGCAGAACAAAACTCCTTCCATACCCGAGAAATGAACTGTGGACCTCTATCGGACACTATGTCCACAGGTATTCCATGGGGACGGAATACATGTAGGACCAAGAGGTCGGCCGTCTCACTGGCAGACGGTAATTTTGGTAATGCAACAAAATGGGCAGATTTAGAGAATCTGTCCACGATGGTGAGTATGGTGTCATTACCTTCCGACATAGGAAGTCCAGTGACGAAGTCCAAGGCCACGTGAGACCAAGGACGACTCGGGACTGGGAGAGGCCGCAGCAGGCCCGAAGGAGCCCGGTGGGAGGCCTTATTTTGGGCACAGATGGAACAGGCCGCCACGTACTCCGGACGTCAGCCTCAACAGATGGCCACCAAAAGTGCCTCTTCAGTAGCGACAGTGTACGGTTCATACCAGGGTGGCAGGAGAAGCTCGAGGTGTGGATCCAGTTGAGCACTTGCGGCCGCACGGCTGCGGGAACATAGAGAAGGTCGGAGGGACCATCGGCCGGTCCAGGTTCCGACTCTTGAGCCGATCGGACGAGGGACTCGATTTCCCAGTGAACAGCCGCCACCAAACAGGAAGCGGGCAGAATAGGTTCAGGATTGCTGGAGTCTTCATTGTCTGTAAACTGGCGAGAGAGAGCATCAGGCTTGACATTGCGTGTGCCAGGACGGTATGTTAAAGTAAACTTGAACCTGCTGAAAAACAGGGCCCATCTGGCCTGACGGGAGTTTAGCCTCTTGGATGACTGGATGTAAGCCAGGTTCTTGTGGTCTGTCCAGACTATGAAGGGTTGCTCTGCTCCGTCCAGCCAGTGCCTCCACTCCTCCAATGCCAACTAACGGCAAGCAACTCCCGGTTACCCACGTCGTAGTTCTTCTCCGCAGGGGTCAACCTCCTCGAGAAAAAGGCCACAGGATGGATCTTCTGGTCCGTGGAGGAACGTTGTGACAGGACAGCCCCCACCCCTGAATCAGAGGCGTCCACTTCCACAATAAACTGCAAACTAGCATCTGGATGAATAAGAACTGGTGAGGTGGTGAATAGTTCCTTCAGTGTACTCACGGCTGACTCGGCCTCCGGTGTCCACAGGAATGGCACCTTAGGGGAGGTGAGCTTGGTCAGGGGGCAACCACTTGGCTGAAACCCCTGATGAAGCGTCGGTAGAAGTTGGCGGCCCAGGAAGCGTTGTAGCTGCTTCCGGGACGTGGGTGTGGGCCACTCCGCAACTGCTCTGATCTTGTCAGGGTCTGGTGACACTTGTCCCCGTCGATAATAAAACCCAAAAAGGGGACGGACTGCCGGTGGAACTCACACTTTTCTGCCTTCACATATAGTTTATTTTCCATGAGGCGTTGGAGAACCAGACGGACGTGGGAGACGTGTTCATCCTGTGACTTAGAGAATATAAGAATGTCATCCAAATAGACAAACACAAAACGGTGTAGAAAATCCCTCAACACATCGTTAACCATGGCCTGAAACACTGCTGGGGCGTTAGTGAGACCGAATGGCATGACTAGGTATTCAAAATGTCCGAGAGGGGTATTGAACGCAGTTTTCCATTCGTCTCCCTGCTTGATCCTAACGAGGTGGTAAGCGTTCGCAGGTCGAGTTTGGTAAACACGGTAGCTCCATGAAGGGGTTCAAAAGCTGAGTTGATGAGAGGCAGGGGGTACGTATTTCTGACTGTGATGTTATTAAGTCCTCTGTAGTCAATGCAGAGGCGTAATGTTTTGTCCTTCTTCTCAACAAAAAGAACCCCGCCTTTAACAGCGGAAGATGAGGGACGAATGAGACCAGAGGCTAGAGAGTCGCCTATGTAGGTTTCCATAGCTTCTCTCTCAGTACGGGACAGATTAAAAAGCCGACTGGATGGCAAAGGGGCTCCAGGCAGTAACTCAATGGCGCAATCGTATGGCCTATGAGGTGGTAGTGAAAGTGCTTTGGACTTGCTGAATACCTCGGCCAGGTCCAGGTACTCGTCAGGGACTGAAGAGAGGTCTGGGGGTTTGACAGGGGATGCAGGGGAACCTACAGAGGGCGGAATAGCCGACCCAAGGCAAGCATAATGGCAGTGAGTGCTCCAACTGTGTATCTTGTGGTTTTGCCAGTCAATATGGGGGGTTGTGAAGGCTAAGCCAAGGGAAACCGAGGATAAGAGGGGAGGCAGAGGAGGAGACTACTTTAAACTGGATGGTTTCTTTGTGATTGCCTGACAGTATGAGAGAAACGGGGACAGTTTGGTGGGTGATGTTGGCAAACTGATGACCGTCAATAGCGGTTACTGTAATAGGCTTAGGCAGGGGCTTAACAGGGATCTCAGCCTGAGTAACAAGGTCAATGTCCAGGAAACTATCCTCAGCACCAGAGTCAATGAGAGCAGCTAAAGGGAGAGACAGATTCCTGAACTGGACTGTAGCTGGGATAACCAGACGGGGTGCTGTGGGCATGGAGTCAGGTGTAACACTTGCAAGTACGCCCACGTTTACCTGCAAGCTTTGTCTTTTGGGGCGAACCGGACAGTTAACCAGAAAATGAGTGCGGTCCCCACAGTACACGCACTCACCAGCCCGCATGCGCCCTCCTTTCGGCAGGGGACAGACGAGCACGGCCCAGCTGCATGGGCTCGTCCAGTTCCGTGGAGGGATCCGCTGAGGTGTATGGGGCGGTGTCCGAGTGGTGGTGTTGCTCGGGTTGCAGAAAGCGAGGGCCCCCGCCTGCAGTGCGGACCCGACCGCTCCTCTCCTGTCTCCTCTCCCGTAGCCTGTTGTCTATACGGGTAGCAAGAGAAACGAGAGAATGAAGGTTAGCAGGCTCCTCACGAACAGCTAGTTCATCCCTAATTGTGTCACTCAAACCGTTAACAAACGCTCCCTGAAGAGCGTCGTCATTCCACTTGGAATCGGCTGCCAAGGTCCAAAAATCAATGGCGTATTCAGCCACGCAACCCATGCCCTGTCGTAGCTTCAATAGTCTCTTTGTGGCGGTCCCGGCATGGTCCGGGTGATCAAACACAATCTCCAATTGAGAGGAAAAATCGTCAAACGACAGGCTGGCAATCTGCTGAGTAGAATAAGCCGCTTCTGCCCAAATCAAAGCTTTGCCCCTTAGTAACCCCAGGTAGTAATGTACCTTTGAGGATTCCGTGGAGAACGACAGGGGCTTCTGTTTGAACACCAAGCGGCACTGAAGCAGGAAACCACGGCATTTGTTCAGGTCCCCGGTAAAAGGTTCGGGTGAGGTCGTAGGGGGTTCCCGAAGGGCAGGAGCGAAAACCGAGCCTGGAGCAACTGTAGGAGGAGCAGGCGGAGGAGAAGCAGAGGGAGGAAGAGTAGTGAGTGTTACCAGGTTAGCTACCTGAGAGGTGAGCTGAGATACTTGATCCAACAACCGCTGGTTGTTATCCAATAGAGACCCGATGAGTTGGTCGTGTTGTCCCAATAACATTCCCTGTGAATGGAGGGCGCGTTGTACGCCATCACCCGTTGTTTCATGTGGCGTCTCTGCTGAGTCCATGTATGGCCAGTTCGTTCTGTTAGATTTGGTGGGGACTCAGGCGCAGAGACGGACACACGGACAACGAGGGTGAATATGATGTTGTTTTATTCAGGGGGTTTTGGCAGAGAGGAGTAGTGCAGGGTGGAGCAGCTACAGACCGGGGTAGGAGCTGCGTGGTGAGGAGAGCCAGTAGCACCGAGAGCTGGATGCCGAGGATAACAGACAACTGGTGAGCGGGTTGCGGCGTGGGGAGTGGCAGGCAGGCAGGCAGCAGGAATCGACGGGATCACAGGTGGTGAAGGAACGAACTGGCGCTGGAGAGGTGTCCAGCCCGGGTAGATAACTGCTTGTTGATTGGTGACAATGAGCCGCAGCTGGATGTAACTGATCTTGTGAGAGAATGGCCACGCCCCCTGACCTAGATCCTCTGACTGGGCTGCACAGCAGGGGGAGACAGACACAAACAACACACACACAGGGAAAAAGGGAAACAGAAAACAAGAGGGAACAAGAACAACAGTGCCGAACCGTAACAATTGAAGCTCATTTGGAGGTTTGTTAACACAGTGTCCAATGAAGGGCCAGAATGGTGTCGTCTGCATAGAGGTGGATCTGAGAGTCACCAGCACCAAGAGCGACATCATTGATATACACAGAGAATAGAGTCGGCCCGAGAATTGAACACTGTGGCACACCCATAGAGACTGCCAGAGGTCCAGACAACAGGCCCTCTGATTTGACACATTGAACTCTATCTGAGAAGTAGTTGGTGAACCAGACGAGGCAGTAATTTGAGAAACCAAGGCTATTTAGTCTACCAATAAGAATGCGGTGATTGACAGAGTCAAAAGCCTTGGCCAGGTCGATGAAGACGGCTGCACAGTACTGTCTTTTATCGATCGCAGTTATTATATCGTTTAGGACCTTGAGCGTGGCTGAGGTGCACCCATGACCAGCTCGGAAACCAGATTGCATAGCGGAGAAGGTACGGTGGGATTTGAAATGGTCGGTGATCTGTTTGTTAACTAGGCTTTCAAATACTTTCGAAAGGCAGGGCAGGATGGATATAGGTCTGTAACAGTTTGGATCTAGTGTCACCCCCTTTGAAGAGGGGGATGAGCGTGGCAGCTTTCCAATCTCTGGGGATCTCAGACGATACGAAAGAGAGGTTGAGCAGGCTAGTAATAGGGGTTGCGACAATTTCGGCGGCTAATTTTAGAAAATAAGGGTCCAGATTGTCTAGCCCAGCTGATGAAAAACATCCCCACAGCATGATGCTGCCACCATCATGCTTCACTGTGGGGATGGTGTTCTCGGGGTGATGAGAGGTGTTGGGTTTGCGCCAGACATAGCGCTTTCCTTGATGGCCAAAAAGCTCAATTTTAGTCTCATCTGACCAGAGTACCTTCTTCCATATGTTTGGGGAGTCTCCCACATGCCTTTTGCAAACACCAAACATGTTTGCTTATTTTTTTCTTTAAGCAATTGCTTTTTTCTGGCCACTCTTCCGTAAAGCCCAGCTCTGTGGAGTGTACGGCTTAAAGTGGTCCTATGGACAGATACTCCAATCTCCGCTGTGGAGCTTTGCAGCTCCTTCAGGGTTATCTTTGATCTCCTTGTTGCCTCTCTGATTAATGCCCTCCTTGCCTGGTCCGTGAGTTTTGGTGGGCGGCCCTCTCTTGGCAGGTTTGTTGTGGTGTCATATTCTTTCAATTTTTTAATAATGGATTTAATGGTGCTCCGTGGGATGTTCAAAGTTTCTGATATTTTTTTATAACCCAACCCTGATCTGTACTTCTCCACAACTTTGTCCCTGACCTGTTTAGAAAGCTCCTTGGTCTTCATGGTGCCGCTCGCTTGGTGGTGCCCCTTGTTTAGTGGTGTTGCAGACTCTGGGGCCGTTCAGAACAGGTGTATATATACTGAGATCATGTGACACTTAGATTGCACATAGGTTGGCTTTATTTAACTAATTATGTGACTTGTAATGTAATTGGTTGCACCAGATCTTATTTAGGGGTTATTTAGTTATTTTTTTCATTTCACTTCACCAATTTGGACTATTTTGTGTATGTCCATTATATGAAATCCAAATAAAAATCAATTTAAATTACAGGTTGTAATGCAACTGTCACGATCGTCATAAGAAGCGGACCAAGGCGCAGCGTGATAAGCATACATTCTTTTAATGAGTACACACACGAACAAAACAATAAACGATACGTGAAGTCCTAGGGTTAAACACAAACCTTACGGATCAAGATCCCACAATACAAAAGTGCCAACAGGCTGCCTAAGTATGGTTCCCAATCAGAGACAACGAGAATCAGCTGCCTCTGATTGGGAACCACCCTGGCCAACATAGAAATACAACGATCTAGACCCTGGCTCAACCTTAAAGAGTCCCCAGAGCCAGGGCGTGACAGTACCCCCCCCAAAGGCGCGGACTGCAACCGCGCCAACTAAACCCAACAGGGGAGGGGCCGGGCGGATCCGGCTCCGGGCGTGACCACCACTCTCTCTCTCGCCCTCGTGGTCTGGCCCTGCTGGCCGGTTGCTGGACTGAACACCAGTGGAGCATATTGCTCTGGCTCCGGCGTGGAGCAGCTGACCGGTGCCGGACCAGGCACAGGTGGAACCGGCACAGACCGTGCCGGACTGACGACGCGCACCACTGGCTTGGTGCGGGGGAGCGGGAACGGGCCGGACCGGGCTGACGACGCGCACCACTGGCTTGGTGCGGGGAGCAGGAACAGGCCGAACCGGGCTGGCGACGCGCACCACTGGCTTGGTGCCGGGAGCAGGAACAGGCCGGACCGGGCTGACGACGCGCACCACTGGCTTGGTGCGGGGAGCAGGAACGGGCCGGACCGGGCTGACGACGCGCACCACAGGCTTGGTGCGGGGAGCAGGAACAGGCCGGACCGGGCTGGCGATGCGCACCACAGGCTTGGTGCGGGGAGCCGGAACGGGCCGGGCCGGACTGTGGAGGCGGACTGGAGGTCTGGAGCGGAGAGCTGACACAACCCATCCTGGCTGAATGCCTACTTCCACACAATATGTGTGAGGCATCAGCACAGGACGTACAGGGCTGTGCACTCGTACTGGCGCTACAGCACGTGGCACTGGTGCAGAATATACGGGACCGAGGAGGGGTACTGGAGGCCACGAGCGTTGAGCCGGCACACTCCGTCCTGGCTGCATGCCCACCTTAGCACGACACGTGCGTGGTGCTAGCACAGGACGTACAGGCCTGTGCCGGAACACTCGCGGCACAGTACGTGGCTCCGCATAACACGGAGCCTGCCCTTTTAGCCCCCCAAAAAACATTTATTGGGGCTGTCTCTCAGGCTTCGTCCTCGGCCGGTACCCACTGCGTTGCCGCTGCTCCTCTCTGTAGCGCGCCTCCACAGTCTCCTCCCAAGGACGGCGATCCATTCCGGCCTGGATCTCTTCCCAAGTCCAGGATCCCTTCCCGTCCAGGATCTCCTCCCAAGTCCAGGCTGTCTGTTCCCAGACACGCTGCTTGGTCCTCCTTTGGTGGGATCTTCTGTCACGATCGTCATAAGAAGCGGACCAAGGCTCAGCGTGATAAGCGTACATTCTTTTAATGAGTACACACACGAACAAAACAATAAACGATACGTGAAGTCCTAGGGTTAAACACAAACCTTACGGATCAAGATCCCACAATACAAAAGTGCCAACAGGCTGCCTAAGTATGGTTCCCAATCAGAGACAACGAGAATCAGCTGCCTCTGATTGGGAACCACCCTGGCCAACATAGAAATACAACGATCTAGAACAGAAACCTAGAAAACTAAACATAGAAACTAACACCCTGGCTCAACCTTAAAGAGTCCCCAGAGCCAGGGCGTGACAGCAACAAAAATAGGAAAAACGGAAAGGGGGATGAATACTTTTGCAAGGCACTGTATGTGGCTGGCTGCTTTGCTTTAGCTCCAGTGTGAACATCTTTCCAGCAGCTGCCAGCTTTAGCCTCCATGTTTGTAGAACTGCACCACTTGACGCTGCGCTGCCATCTCTACTTGGTATTTTTAAGAACATGAATATTATTAGTGACAATCTGAAGCTGTGCAGTGTGTGTCGGGGAGGATGGGGGTTGGGAAGCTGGTGACTGCCGCTGCGTATTCCTGAGAGTCTGTAGGATAGAGTTTAGTGGTCATATCTGAGGCCCCCTCACCACTCACACACAATCAAACAGACCCAGCCACTTCATTATTCGTTCAGCTGTGGCTGCTGCATACAACTCTGCTCAGCTTAACTTGTCTGAAAAGACTGTGTGTCTCCTGAGTGTGTGTGTGTGTATGTGTGTGTGTGCGTGTGTATGTGTGTGTGTGTGTGTGTGTGTGTGTGTGTGTGTTTTAAGCCATGTGTGTGTATATTCCAGAGTAAGTGTGTTTCTGCTGTAGTGAGGAGTGTGTCTCTATCTGAAATATGTATGGTGTGTTGAAAATGTGCAGCTTGTGAGTCCACGTGGGTGTATATATAGTATGTGAACTCATAATACATGTATGAATATCAAGCATGCATTTGAAAAGTGCATTTTCAGATATAGTAAAATGTAAGTTAGTTAAATTCTACTTTAGTGTGTATGCGCCATTTGCCAAGGGGTCTGTGTTGAACTGATAAAGCAGATAGCTCATATTTGATTTCCACTCCAGGACACAGGCTCTGTCCTCTGTCCCTCTGCCAGGTGTGTGTGTGTTCAGCCACAGGGCCAGGGGAGCAGAGGCACTGATCCTGTCAAAGTGCTCCCAGGGTGCTGTTAGACTACAGATCACATTCTCTCAGATACAATTAATACTTTGCTGTCAGTGTTTCTTGTGTGTGTGCGTGTGCGTGCATGCTCATTCACCTGCTTGTGTGTTTTAGCTTGGCATAGTTTACTTGTCTTTCATTTACCAGATCTATTGTCTTACTACTGTCTAATTCCCTACTTCTATTCCTCCCTCCTTCACTCTCTCCTCAAGCCTGATTCCACTCTCTTCATCTCCTCTCAACCTCAGTCTCTTTCAGAGATCCATTGAATGTGTTTATATTTGTCCTCATGAAAGGTCTTAGAATAAGTAATAATATGACATTATAAACTGGGTGGTTCGAGCCCTGAATTCTGATTGGCTGACAGCCGCGGTATATCAGACCGAATACCACGGGTATGACAAAACGTATTTTTACTGCTCTAATTACTTTGGTAACTAGTTTATAATAGCAATAAGGCACATTGGGGGTTTGTGCTATATGGCCAATATACCACGGCTAAGGGCTGTATCCAGGCACTCCGTGTTGCGTCGTGCTTAAAAACAGCCCTTAGCTGTGGTATATTGGCCATATACCACACCTCCTCAGGCCTTTTTGCTTAATTATACCATAGATTTGCTTTGCAGTATGACTTAGTAGAATGAACACACCTAAACACTCTATCTTTCACAGACTGCAACCCACACGTCACAACCCACTTCACCACACTCAACCCTTCATCTATACAAAGCCCCACACCCACACACTCAGACACCCCTCATACTGTGCCCTGAATCCACACACTCCAACCTATTCACACACAAAGCCACACACCTACATATGTACCCACTACACGCATTGTACAGAAAAATACACCCACCCACACACAAACCACTAACAACCAAGCACACTGACTTGAATGGGAGAGAGTAAGAAACAGTGTCAACCTTTGTCCCAATCCTAATTGAATTATAGATGTTGTATTACACACAGAATCCACACACAGACACGGTTTCATGGCTCTAGTCTTCATCTACCTGTTTGATGCTGTCTGTGTTACTGTCTGTCTGGGAATGGTCCCCACTACAGATGACAGGTTGGATCAGCTGGGGACTTAGTCCCTTCACATTGGGTTAGAAGACTCATGCTGTAACATGACCCATTCCTAGTGTATTCACTGCTGAGTGCCTGGCTGGTAACACTGCTGAATGCCTGGCTGGTAACACTGCTGTGCTGAATGGCTGGCTTTTAACACTGCTGAATGCCTGGCTTTTAACACTGCTGAATGCCTGGCTTTTAACACTGCTGAATGCCTGGCTTTTAACTCTGCTGAATGGCTGGCTTTTAACACTGCTGAATGCCTGGCTTTTAACACTGCTGAATGCCTGGCTTTTAACACTGCTGAATACCTGGCTGGTAACACTGCTGAATGGCTGGCTGGTAACACTGCTGAATACCTGGCTGTGGCTAACTTGCTGACTGGATGGATGGCTAGAGACATATCTCAGAAAAGAGAAGACTGGTATGAAAGAATGTCCTATGGTGTCAAGGGAGAAGGTGGGATCCATACAAGACATCCCTTTGATCCCACACTGTATAAAGATGGTGATAATGTCTCCTATAGGAGTGTCAGAGGTATAGCCTTGCAAATGGTTCAGATATTATGACAATGCTCTTATCATACTCTTCAACATAGAGTAGGCTGACACCTTGTGGCATGCTGTATATGTGCATGAAAATGTGAATTTAGCCCATGGGACACAGTGCTATTTCTACTGCTTCACTACTAATTTCATGTCATTCAATTAATTATATTCCTGTACAATAGCCTAGATCCTAATTCGCATATCTTCTGTAGTTTTTGAACCGTTATGCATTCTCGTCATGGGATGAAACCACTGAAAAATAAGTAATCAGTAGAGAGAATGACAATGAATATTACTGTCTCCAGTGGTTTGTGAACAATGGCTGTTTTCCCTGCTCTGATCATTTGTAACGGTCTAATCTGAAATTCTGGTCAGGAAAAACCGGTCGGCTTAACCTGCTGCATTCCAAAAAAACGGCTCCTCTGAATGCCTAAGTATTTGGTGTCGATTATGTGCTCTCTAGTGTTAATGGCATAAACTGCTACCTCTATATCTGTCATAGACAGCACTGAATAGAGAGAAAAACATGACAGATCAATTAACTGATTATATGAAGGCACAAACATACACACGTACTCGCGTGGACTAGCGCGCGCGCACACACATACATACATACACATTTGAGTGGTTTGTTTGTCTCTGACTCTGTATCTTCATGTTCCTCTTATGGGTGATGTCAGTTGCTTAGCAACCAAGCCATCAGGGCCCGTTTGTTGCCATGACAACATGGTAGGGGTATCATGGAGAGAAAATATATGAAAGGCGAGGGAAGGAGAAGTGAGAGAGGGGCTGAGAGACCAAGAGAGCGAAAGAGGAAGGAGGTAGAGAGAGAGTGAGAGAGTGAGGGAGAGAGAGCACGAGCACAGAGTGAGACATGTTGTTGATGAGTGTTGATGATATGAAACCCGGAGTGTGCAGGTAGGAGGGTGACCTCGGCGTAGGCGGTAGCAGAGAATAAGAAATGAACACTTTACACGTTGTATATGATGCAGATGTTTTGCGTGATATACCATTTGCTGAGTACTGTGTCAATGAAAATTACTAGATGGCTGTTAGTTAGCTTTAGTCATAGATACAGAACGTTTTAGTCCAAATACCCTCTATCTAATACAAGTGGGCTCTAAGCCCAACCTCAGCTGCTGTGAAAACACATCCAGCAACCCAGTTCAATGGAGCCTATTCCAGTGGGGGAAGCCTGGCTTCCCTTAGCATTCTTGAATACACCCCACTGCTCTGAACAGACTGAAAACAACATCATATTATGTAGCTGTGGTATGAATGTAGTTCGCTCTGGGCTAGCACACAGACCTTTACCCTGTTTACACCTGGTATTGGTGTTACACGCTCTGTGGCCACATCCAGTAATCCATAGTGGGCAGGATGGATGCTGTAACCCAGATAGGGCTGGGCTCAGGCAAATCAACCTCCTGAAGTGAATGTGTTCTGTGGCTATAGGTTGTTTTGAAATTGGACCAGCCAGTGGGTCATTTGAGTTGCAGATGAGTTGGCCTAATACTGCTACTGTTGCTTAGGTAGCTCCACATCATGTTGATTATAATGTGTACACCAAGTGCTACCAGAACACAGTTGGATATTACAAGCAGCTTTAATTGACACTGCACAGGGCTTGTCTGAAATTACAAATATTCTGGTTGAATTCAATGTTAGTCCTTATTTGAACATAGATTTTAAAAAAAGCTGACCTGAGTCATATAGGAGGAATCCAAATGAGGAAATGAAGGGGAAGGTGTGTGAGAGAGGGACAGAAAGAGAGAAAGGGAGGGAGGGAGGGAGGGGGGAGGGAGGGAGGGAGGGGGAAGGGAAGGAAGGAAGGAAGGAAGGAAGGAAGGAAGGAAGGAAGGAAGGAAGGAAGGAAGGAAGGAAGGAAGGAAGGAAGGAAGGAAGGAAGGAAGGAAGGAAGGAAGGAAGGAAGGAAGGAAGGAAGGAAGGAAGGAAGGAAGGAAGGAAGGAAGGAAGGAAGGAAGGAAGGAAAGAAAGAGGAAGGAGGGAGGGAGGGAGAGAGAGGGGTGGAGGGAGGGAGGGGCTATAAACAGTACTGTATGTTTGAAGGGAAGAGCAGAAAATACATGCAAAAAGCGTAGGTGAGGTCTACACTCACTCTCTCTTCCTCTCTCCTTCTCTCTCTCTCTCAATCTCTCTCTCTCTCCCCTCCCTCTCTCACTGGCTGTGACGAACATATTTTGTGAGTCACGGCTGGATCAGTCAGCCAGATCTCTCTGTTTAGACCGTAGCCTTAACACTGAGACGTAGCCAACACCAACTCTGGCTTCCAGGAAAAACTCTCTCTCCTCATCTGCTACGACAACCCCCTTCCCCCTCCCTCTCTTCCCCTCCCCGTCTCTCTTTTTTATTTCCCCCTACCCATTCACAGTCTCCCATCGCTCTCTCTCTCTTCCCATTTCTCCATCCCTCCTTTCCTCCTTTACTGCGGGCATCTGAGAGGCTGTTTTTCTGTGTCTCTCGCTCATGAAGGGCCGCACTAAGCTCCCTTCGCTCTGCTCGTGTGTGGTAGGTAGATTTACCTCGGTGTCTTTCATTATTACCCCTCATCCCTCTCTCTGTCTGTGTCTGGCATGTCGGGTCAAGGTGTTGTTGTTGAGTGGGTAGTTGCTGTGGGAGATGGGGGCCAATCTGTCTGTCTGGTTGTCTGTCGGGCTGTCTGTAGGTCTGTCGTCCTGGTCACCTGTAGCTTAGCACCAATAGGAGCTGGAGGTAAAACCTCTGTTTGTCATGCACGCTGTGTTTGGGTGTGTTCCTTAGATTTATAGTTATGCAGGCATGTACGTATGTGTGTGTGTAAGGGAGGGTGGGTTGAATCAGCGTATGAATGTGGCCTGGCACATGTGGTGTGTGTGTCAGAGTTAGTGAGTATAGAGAGTGGTTCTAGTAGACTTGTTGAATACAGGAGTACATGCCTTTATACCTCCTCTGGTTTGTGTTACATTATATTTATTTGGGTGTGTTTGGAAGGCTGTTTCTCTGTACAGTGTGTGTGTGTGTGTGTGTGTGTGTGTGTGTGTGTGTGTGTGTGTGTGTGTGTGTGTGTGTGTGTGTGTGTGTAGTGTTTGTATAGTATGAGTGTGTATGTATTGTGTTTGTATATACAGTATGTGTGTGTAAGTGCACAAATGGGAACATGAGAGCATTGATTAGTTACTGGGAGCTCAGGTCTCCCCCTTGCTTAGTTACTGAGTGGACATAAACGCGGCCTGAGCTGTCTGGCCATTACTGTGTGTGTGTGTGTGCATGTGTGCGTGTGACAGTCTCACTGTGTTTGTTGTGTCTCAGGGTGGTGTATGTCTAGTCTGGAGTGGTGTGACAAGGTGATACAGTTGAAGTCGGAAGTTTACATACACTTAGGTTGGAGTCATTAAAACTCGTTTTTCAACCACAAATGTCTTGTTACAAACTATAGTTTTGGCAAGTCGGTTAGGACATCTACTTTGTGCATGACACAAGTAATTTTTCCAACAATTTGTTTACAGACTTATTATTTCACTTAGAATTCACTGTATCACAATTCCAGTGGGTCAGAAGTTTACATACACTAAGTTAACTGTGCCTTTAAACAGCTTGGAAAATTCCAGAAAATGATGTCATGGCTTTAGAAGCTTCTGATAGGCTAATTGACATAATTTGAGTCAATTGGAGGTGTACCTGTGGATGTATTTCAAGGCCTACCTTCAAACTCAGCGCCTCTTTGCTTGACATCATGGGAAAATCAATAGAAATCAGCCAAGACCTCAGAAAAAAATGTGTAGACCTCCACAAGTCTGGTTCATCCTTGGGAGCAATTTCCAAATGCCTGAAGGTCCACGTTCATCTGTACAAACAATAGTACCGTCATACCGCTCAGAAAGGAGACGCGTTCTGTCTCCTAGAGATTAACGTACTTGGGTGCGAAAAGTGCAAATCAATCCCAGAACAACAGCAAAGGACCTTGTGAAGATGCTGGAGGAAACAGGTACAAAAGTATCTATATCCACAATAAAACGAGTCCTATTTCGACATAACCTGAAAGGCCCCTCAGCAAGGAAGAAGCCACTGCTCCAAAACCGCCATAAAAAAAGCCAGACTACGGTTTGCAACTGCACATGGGGACAAAGATCGTACTTTTTGGAGAAATGTCCTCTGGTCTGATGAAACAAAAATAGAACTGTTTGGTCATAAAGACCATTGTTATGTTTGGAGGAAAAAGGGGGTAGCTTGCAAGCCGAAGAACAACATCCCAACTGTGAAGCACAGGGGTGGCAGTATCATGCTGTAGGGGTGCTTTGCTGCAGGAGGGACTGGTGCACTTCACAAAGTAGATGGCATCATGAGGAAGGAAAATTATGTGGATATATTGAAGCAACATCTCAAGACATCAGTCAGGAAGTTAAAGCTTGGTCGCAAATGTGTCTTCCAAATGGACAATGACCCCAAGCAAAGTTGTGGCAAAATGGCTTAAGGACAACAAAGGCAAGGTATTGGAGTGGCCATCACAAAGCCCTGACCTCAATCCTATAGAAAATGTGTGGGCAGAACTGAAAAAGCGTGTACGAGCAAGGAGGCCTACAAACCTGACTCAGTTACACCATCTCTGTCAGGAGGAATGGGCCAAAATTCACCCAACTTAATGTGGGAAGCTTGTGGAAGGCTACACAAAACGTTTGACCCAAGTTAAACAATTTAAAGGCAATGCTAACAAATACTAATTGAGTGTATGTAAACTTCTGACCTACTGGGAATGTGATGAAAGAAATAAAACATTCTCTCTACCATAATTCTGACATTTCACATTCTTAAAATAAAATGGTGATCCTAATTAACCTAAGACAGGGACTTTTTACTAGGATTAAATGTCAGGAATTATGAATAACTGAGTTTAAATGTATTTGGCTAAGGTGTATGTAAACCTCCGACTTCAACTGTACATAAATACACTGAAAACTCAGTATTTGGTATTTTATGAGGATTGCGAAAGCAGCATCTACTCTTCCTGGGGTCCACACAAAACATCAAACATTACATAATACTGAACATTAATAGATAAGAACAGTTCAAGGACAGAACTACATACATTTAAAACATAATATATAGCCTACATATCAATACATACACACAAAATATCTAGGTCAAATAGGGAAGAGGCATTGTGCCGTGAGGTGATGCTTTATGTGTTTTTAAACCAGGTTTGCTGTTCACTTGAGCAATCTGAGAAGAAAGGAGTTCCATGCAATCATGGCTCTATATAGTACTGTACATTTTCTTGAATTATTCTGGATTTGGGGACTGTGAAAAGACCCCTGGTGGCATGTCTGGTGGGGTAAGTGTGTGTGTCAGAGCTGTGTGTAAGTTGACTATGCAAACAATTTGGGATTTTCAACAAATTAATGTTTCTTATAAAAAGAAGAAGTGATGGAGTCAGTCTCTCCTCAACTCTTAGCCAAGAGAGACTGGCATGCATAGTATTTATATCAGCCCTCTGATTACAATGAAGAGCAAGACGTGCCGCTCTGTTTTGGGCCAGCTGCAGCTTAACTAAGTCTTTCCTTGCAGCACTGGACCAAACGACTGGACAATAATCAAGATAGGATTAAACTATAGCCTGCAGGACTTGCTTTGTGGAGTGTGGTGTCCAAAAAGCAGATCACCTCTTTATCATGGACAGACCTCTCCCCATCCTTACAACCATTGCATCAATATGTTTTGACCATGACAGTTTGCAATCCAAGGTAACACCAAATTATTTAGTGTCCTCAACTTGCTCAACAGCCACATTATTCATTATCAGATTCAGCTGAGGTCTAGAACTTAGGGAATGATTTGTACCAAATACAATGCTCTTAGTTTTGGAGCTGTTCAGGACTAGTTTATTACTGGCCACCCATTTTAAAACTGACTGCAACTCTTTGTTTAGGGTTGCATTGCAGTGATTTCACTAGCTGTGGTTGCTGACGTGTTGTAGCGGGTGATTTGGACGGAGTCAGGCGTAGGAGGTGTAAATCACAGAATAATGGTTTATTCGGCCAATACAGCGGTTCGCAGCAATGGGGAAAACACACAGGTGAATATCCTGGTGATAAAGTACCAGGGACGGCCTGTTCAATAGGGCGATATGGGCGACGCACTGCCAAACGGGAAAAGGAAGGGATTTTTTTTCTAATCAATTATATCACGGCAACAGTAGTTATCAGTGTTGTAATCTATACGTCTGATCTGCCACAGTGCCACACTGCCACTAAATGTCCAATCAGGCTAAAGTCGTGCTTCAAATGGCTCCACCCCCTTTTGGGGCGATTTCAGTCAGATTGAAAATCGCCCAGAACTTCTGTCATAGACTCCCATGTAAAATCTATTTTTTTCAAATTTCAGAGCCTTCAATACAATCTCAATGGGTGTCTCTGGGCTTGCACTTACGCGCTTTACGTCACATGAACGTAACTAAGAAAAGAGAGGGTAGCAGCCTCAATCAATTCACTACTACTATCAACATGGCTAGGGCTTCAGTGCAACTCGATTGTGTCTTTGAAATAAGTTCCTTTTTGTCGGCGAACAAATGAAGATAAATTGGCAACGAAACAATTAGGACCTCCCAGACCAAATTTAATAATTCAACAGGTTTCTACTAAAGGGGGGAAGTCCTACACCCGAGGATTTTCCAAAAATTGGTATGAACGAAAAAGCCTGGCTAGCAGGCTGCGATGTAGCTAATGCAGTTTTCTGCTACCCTGCTTACTCATTCACCCTGAAGGCGGCACTTCAGACAGCACCGCTTGGACAGCGACTGGTGTAACCGACATGCACCATCTTTCAGAAAAAGATTAAGAAACATGAGCTGTCAAAGACCCACATGGATAGCTGTTTGAGAATTTCTGCTTTGGGGAGAGTGAATATTGCCACTCAACTGGATGAGGATACAGGCTAGCTGTCCGCCGCCACAACGATGAGGTTAGCAAGAACCGCCATATCCTCAGCCGGCTAATCCAGTGTGTGAAGTTTTGCGGCGTGTTTGAGTTAGCTTTGCGAGGCAAAGATGAAACTGAGGGCTCCACCAACCCTGGTATTTTTCTTGGACTTGTCAACTTTGTGGCACAATTAGATGAGGTGTTTGATGACCATCTTAAAAATGCTAAAGTTTTCAAGGGCACATCAAAGACCATTCAAACGAGCTACTGGAGGTATGCTAGCGGTCACGAGGGAACATATTGTGGAGGAGGTGAAGTCTGCGAACTTCGTAGCTATCCAAGCTGACGAGACCACGGACGTTTCTACACAGACACAGTTGGTGCTTGTGCTGAGGTACATAGATAGCAAGCACAAAAGTGCAGGAGCGCTTTTTTGAGTTCCTTCCCATCTCGGAATCAACCTGTCTCAATCGCCAGTGTACTTTTGGAGAGACTGAACGGTCTTTTTGCCGATGACGAAAGTCAAACTCATTGCGCAAACTACGATGGAGCCAGTGTGATGAGGGGAGAGAAGGCTGGTGTGCAGAAAAAGGTGCGTGAGCATTTCAAGAATGCCCATTACGTACATTGCTATGCGCATCAGCTGAATTTGATCATACAACTTTTTTTTTCCCGGTCACCCAAACGCACCAGCATTCTTGACCAGACTGTTGCACGAAGACTGCCCAGACCTTCATCCACACGGTGGAACTTCAACAGCAGAGTCGTGAACACTGTCTACGAGAATCGAGACGACCTCATAGAATGTTTTGAAGCCATCCGGACGGGTTCATTGGGTTCATTTGACCAGGGCACAGTGAGAGAGGCATCTGGCTGCGTGAGGATGCTGCATGATGAAGATTTTATTTTTTTTCCTGCGGCTTTTTCACAAAATCATGCCCCACGTCGACATTCTGTACCAGAAGCTACAGAAGAAGGACATCGATGCTGTCTTTATCAAAAGTGCC
Source organism: Coregonus clupeaformis (assembly GCF_020615455.1). Lineage (NCBI taxonomy): Eukaryota > Metazoa > Chordata > Actinopteri > Salmoniformes > Salmonidae > Coregonus > Coregonus clupeaformis. The sequence continues at coordinate 35,076,710 of NC_059218.1, forward strand.
CTCGACAGCTTCATAAGCAGTGTGCAGGCCATAAGGTAAGATTAAACAATATCATTCGATCTTTCTCAAAGCAGAGCTTTATTTGAAAATGTAGGCATGAAAGGAGACTGCATTTGTGTTTGAAATTACATTATTCTCATTATATATGGCCAGTGGTGTAATCTATTTTATTTTATATACTATGTAGTATGTGCAGTGGTGCTCATAAGTGTATGGAACACATTCTAAAGTTGACTAAAAAGAGGAATAAAAAAATAATCTTTTGGAAATTTATCTTAATGACTTAATTAAAAAGTTGGAAAATCCAACCTTTATGGACACCAATTTTCTTTTCTTTTTATTCCTCTTTTTAGTCAACTTTAGCATGGGATCATAAGCTTATGAGCACCACTGTATACTGTGCTGAACATCCAGGCTATGTGAGACACAAAGGCTAACTTAAACACTAAAGACTTTATGCATCCCTGCCCATTTTAAGTGGAACTGAAGTATTTGTACTATACATCATGGATACATTGCATATACCTGTGCATCACATAGACAACAATACTGTACAAAGCCAACAAACACATTGGTCTGTTTGCCTTCAGGGACTCCTCTCAACAGCAGCTGCAAGAAGCAACAGGAGCCAAAAGACCCAGAACAGCTTTGAGAGAAGAGGAGAAGCAGAGGCTGTCTGAAGAGGTCTGCAACACCATCCTGGATCACACCAAAGAAAGGTTCTCTTTCTCTGGCCACCTTGTGAGTGCTACCTTACTGCAAGCAGACATGTTTGAAAGGTACTGCCATTCATTTCCCTGATGAGGCTCTGAATGCCACTGTGAATGCATACCCCATGCTGAGCAAGGCAAAGCTCAAGACAGAACTATCTCTGATCTATGAGAATCCTGAATTCAAGGGAGGCTGTGGTGCACTGGCACTGTACCAGGTTCTCATGAGCTACAACCTCCAGGAGACGTTCTCTGAGACTGTGACTCTGTTGAACATCCTCATAACTACTCCCATGACAACAGCTGAAGCTGAGAGATGTTTCTCAACTTTGACACGAGTTAAGACATTCCTGCGAAATTCAATGGGCCAGGAACGTCTGAATGCACTGGCCATGCTTTCCATGGAGAGGGGAACTAGTCCTCAGCATGCCTGATTTCAATGAGAAAGTCATTGAACGCTTTGCTGTATTGAAACAGAGAAGAGAACAGTTTCAGTACAAGTAATGTAGCCTCTCTCTCTCTTTGTCCCTCCCTCCCTGTCTCTTTAACACACACACGCCCAAATCAGTTCACAGTTGATGTTGTTTAAAATAGTTATTTTTCATTTTAAAAAAAGTAAAACAAAAAAAAATCTGTTCATGTTCATTTTTACAAATCTATACAATTGGCCAGAATATGGTTGTTTATATTTACAAATCTATACAATTGGCCAGAATATGGTTGTTCATTTTTACAAAGCCATACAGATAGCTGTGTTTACCTTTTCTAGAAATTACTTTCAAATTCTGTTTTCAAGCAAAATGTCTATCACTGTTCATTTTCACAAATCTATACAAGAGGGCAGAATATGGAAGTCTATAAAAATGTCTTATTACCAATAACTTGCATCAATGTTTTCAGTAGCCTCTATCAAAAGCTCCTGCTTGCTTGTTGTGAATTATGCTCAGGTGCACATATTTCCAATTCAACCATGAGGCAAAAAATGTGGTAAAGCTCTTGTTGATCCTGCAATCTGAACAAATACCAAGATGCTGTATTTTCAGCTGATATTTCATTTGTTTATGGAAATGCATATTGTTTATGCAGTGTTGAGGAATGTGAAAGAACACCCTTGATTATTTTTACTGTGATAACTTATTTTGATTTTGTAAGCCAACACTTTGAGATCAGTCAATAAATGCTTCTGGTATTGACTTATATGCTGCCCTGTCTTCATGTTGTTGCTGGACATATCTTTTTAAAAATGTGTGTAGGTCACCTAAATCATCAGAAAAATTGCCCCCCCTGAGAATTTTTTCAGGAGCCGCCACTGTAAAGTACATAATGCTCCACCGAGCTATCGACACCTCCACATGGAAACAATCACACACAAAGACATGGTGGGCAGAGAGAATACTTATACAGGGACTGATGAGGGGATATGAACCAGGTGTGTGTAATAAACAAGACAAAACAAATGGAATGATGAGATGAGGAGCGGCAGTGGCTAGAAGGCCGATGATGATGAACGCCGAAGCCTGCCCGAACAAGGAGAGGAGGCAGCTTCGGAGGAAGTCGTGACACATGTATAGGGTTGAATCATCAGTATACATAGACACACAGACTTTGTTTAATGCCTGTGGCAAGTCAGTAGTAAAAATAGAAAAGAGTAGAGGGCCAAGAGAGCTGCCCTGCAGTACACTATACAGTTTAACATTAGAGAAGCTTCCATTAAAGAAAACCCTCTGTGTTCTATTAGATAGATATTTCTGAATCCACAATATGGCAGAGGTTGAAAAGCCATAACACATAGGTTTGACCACAACAGGTTATGGTCAATAATATCAAAGGCTGCACTGAAATCTAACAGTACAGCTCCCACAATCTTCTAATTATCAATTTCTTTCAACCAATCATCAGTCATTTGTGTCAGTGCAGTAAATCAAATCAAGTCCAATTTTATTCGTCACATGCGCTGAATATAACTAGTGTAGACTTTACCGTGAAATGCTTGCTTACGAGCCCTTTCCAACAACGCAGAGTTTAAAATAGAAATAAAATAATAACACGAGTAATACAATACAATACACAGGAATGGAGCTATATACAGGGAGTACCAGTACCAGATCAAATCAAATTAAATGCTATTAGTTACATACATGTGTTTAGCAGATGTTATTGCGGGTGTAGCGAAATGCTTGTGCTTGTAGCTCCGACAGTGCAGTAATATTTAACAAGTAATATCTAATAATTTCACAACATATACCCAATATACACAAAACTAAGTAAGGAATGGAATTAAGGATATATACATATATGGACGAGCAATGTCAGAGCGGCATGGACTAAGATACAGTAGAATAGTATAGAATACAGTATATACATATGAGATGAGTAATGCAAGATATGTAAACATTATTAAAGTGACTAGTGTTCCATTTCTTAAAGTGTCCATTGATTTCTAGTCTATGTCTATAGGCAGCAGCCTCTAATGTGCTGGTGATTGCTATTTAACAGTCTGATGGCCTTGAGATAGAAGCAGTTTTTCAGTCTCTCGGTCCCAGCTTTGATGCACCTGTACTGACCTTGCCTTCTGGATGATAGCATGGTGAACAGGCAGTGGCTCGGGTGGTTGATGTCCTTGATGATCTTTTTGGCCTTCCTGTAACATCGGGTTCTGTAGGTGTCCTGGAGGGCGAGTAGTTTGCCTCTGGTAATGCGTTGGGCAGACCGCACCACCCTCTGGAGAGCCCTGCGGTTGCGGGCGGTGCAGTTGCCGTACCAAGCGGTTGCCGTACAAGGTGGCGTTACAGCCTGACAGGATGCTCTCAATTGTGCATCTTTAAAAGATTGTGAGAGTTTTAGGTGCCAAGACAAATTTCTTCAGCCTCCTGAGGTTGAAGAGGCTCTTTTGCGCCTTCTTCACCACACTGTCTGTGTGGGTGGACCATTTCAGTTTGTCAGTGATGTGTACGCCAAGGAACTTGAAGCTTTCCACCTTCTCCACTGCGGTCCCGTCCACGATCATCTCCTTTGTTTTGTTGATGTTGAGTGAGAGGTAATTTTCCTGGCACCACACACCCAGAGCCCTTACCTTCTCCCTGTAGGCTGTCTCGTCATTGTTGGTAATCAAGCCTACTACTGTTGTGTCGTCTGAAAACTTAATGATTGAGTTGGAGGCGTGCTTGGCCACGCAGTCATGGGTGAACAGGGAGTACAGGAAGGGGCTGAGCTTGCACCCTTGTGGGGCCCCGGTGTTGAGGATCAGCGAAGTGGAGGTGTTGTTTCCTACCTTCATCACCTGGGGGTGGCCCGTCAGGAAGCCCAGGACCCAGTTGCACAAGGCGGGGTTCAGACCCAGGGCCTTGAGCTTAATGATGAGCTTGGAGGGTACTATGGTGTTGAATGCTGAGTTGTAGTCAATGAACAGCATTCTTACATAGATATCCCGCTTGTCCAGATGGGATAGGGCGGTGTCCACTTTGTCTCTATACTGACGTTTTGCCTGTTTGATAGCCTTGCGGAGTGAATAACTACGCTGTTTGTATTACCAGTTGCGCTTTCAGTTTTGCGCGAATGCTGCCATCTATCCATGGTTTCTGGTTAGGGTAGGTTTTAATAGTCACAGTGGGTACAACATCTCCTGTACACTTCCTGATAAACTCAGTCACCTTTTCAGTATATTTGTCTAAATTATTCTCGCAAGCTACCCGGAACATATCCCAGTCTGCGTGATCAAAACAATCTTGAAGCGTGGATTCCGATTGGTCAGACCAGCGTTGAATAGTCCTAAGCACGGGTACTTTCTGTTTGAGTTTCTGCCTATAGGAAGGGAGGAGTAAAATGGAGTCGTGGTCAGATTTGCTGAAAGGAGGACGGGGGAGGGCCTTGTAAGCATCCCGGAAGTTGAAATAGCAGTGGTCGAGAGTTTTAGCCGCGCGAGTGCAACAGTCGATATGTTGATAGAACTTCGTCAGCCGAGTCCTCAAATTTGCTTTGTTAAAATCCCCAGCTACAATAAATGCAGCCTCAGGATATGTGGTTTCCAGTTTGCATATAGTCCAGTGAAGTTCTTTGAGGGCCGTCGTGGTATCGGCTTGAGGGGGGATATAAACGGCTGTGACTATAACCGAGGAAAATTGTCTTGGGAGATAATACAGTCGGCATTTGATTGTGAGGTATTCTAGGTTGGGTGAACAAAAAGACATGAGTTCCTGTATGTTACTACAATTACACTATGAGTCGTTAATCATGAAACACACACCTCCGCCCTTCTGCTTCCCGGAGAGATATTTATCTCTGTCTGCGCAATGAACTGAGACCCCAGCTGGCTGGACTGATTTCAACAGAATATCCCGAGAGAGCCAAGTTTCCATGAAACAAAGTATGTTACAGAGCAATGTGCAGAGGTACGAGGTACTTGAGGTAGATATGTACATAAAGGCAGTGTAAAGTGACTTGGCATCAGGATAGATAATATTAACAGTAAAATAAAGAACAGAGCAGCAGAATGCTCTTCTTTATAAGCATGCTGAAAGTCTGTTGTTAATTTGTTTATAGAGAAATAGCTTTGGATCTGGTCTTTTAAAAATATTTGTAAGTTTGCTAAGAGTCGACAGCAAGCTGATTGGTCGGCTGTTAGAACCATTAAAGGGTGCTTTACCATTCTTGGGTAGCGGAATGACTTTAGCTTCCCACCAAATGTTTACAGACTAAGAATATGACAAAAAGGAGTGGCAATATATCCTCAGGAGATTTCCATCTAAGCTGTCATGAGGTTTCTCATTATTGATGGGCAACATTCATTTTTCCACTTCACCCAAACTAACTTTACAGAATTCAAAATTACTTTCATTATTAGGTATTTTATGCATGAATATGATGGTTCACAGTTTGTTGTTGGCATTTCTTGCCTACTATGCCAATGAAATAGTAATTAAAGTAATTGGCAACATCAAAAGGTTTTGTGATAAATGAGCCATCTGATTCAATGAAAGATGGAGTTGAATTAGCCTTTCTGCCCATCATTTCATTTAAAGTATACCAAAGCTTTTTTCCATAATACTTTGTCATGTATATTGGTTTCATAATACAATTATTATAATTTTTTTTCAGTTTAGTCACATAATTTCTCAATTTACAGTAAGTTTGCCAATCAAATGTGCAGCCAGACTTATAAACCAGTCATTTTGCCTCATCCCTCTCAACCATAAAGCTTTTCAATTCTTAATCAATCCACGGGGCCTTAACAGTTCTAACAGTCAATTTCTTAATAGGTGCATGCATTTTAATAACTGGAAGAAACAATTTCATAAGTGCATCAAGTGCGGCGTCTGGATGCTCCTCATTACACACATCAGACCAACACATATTGTTTGTATCTTCAACAAAGGAATCAGTACAAAAAGTTTTGTACGATCTATTATTCACTATTTTAGGCCCAGCCTTTGGAACTTTGGCTTTCCTAGATATGGTCACTATATTATGATCAGTACACCCAATGGGTATGGATACAGCTTTAGAGCAGAGTTCTGCAGCATTGGTAAAAATATGATCAATACACATGGATGATTTACAGTAGTTCCTGTACTGTTTTTAAACACCCTGGTAGGTTGATTAATAACCTGAGACAGATTACAGGCACTGGTTACAGTGAGCAGCTTCCTCTTGAGCGGACAGCTTGATGAAAACCAGTATATATTCAGGTCACCCAGAAAATAGACCTCTATGTTAACACCACACACATTATCAAGCATTGCACACACACACTACATGACCAAAAGTATGTGGACACCTGCTCGTCGAACATCTCATTCCAAAATCATGGGCATTAATATGGAGTTGGTCCCCCCTTTGCTGCTATAACATCCTCCACTCTTCTGGGAAGGCTTTCCACTAGATGTTGGAACATTGCTGCAGGGACTTGCTTCCATTCAGCCACAAGAGCATTAGTGAGGTCGGGCACTGATGTTGGACACTTAGGCCTGGCTCGCAGTCGGCGTTCCAGTTCATCCCAAAGGTGTTCGATGGGGTTGAGGTCAGGGCTCTGTGCAAGCCAGTCAAGTTCTTCCACACCGATCTCGACAAACTATTTCTGTATGGACCTCGCTTTGTGCACATGGTCATTGTCACGCTGAAACAGGAAAGGGCCTTCCCCAAACAGTTGCCACAAAGTTGGAAGCACAGAATCGTTTAGAATGTCACTGTATGCTGTAGCGTTAAGATTTCCCTTCACTGGAACTAAGGGGCCTAGCCCGAATCATGAAAAACAGCCCCAGACCATTATTCCTCCTCCACCAAACTTTACAGTTGGCACAATGCATTGGGGCAGGTAGCGTTTTCCTGGCATCTGCCAAACCCAGATTTGTCCGTCGGACTGCCAGATGGGTGAAGCATGATTCATCACTCCAGAGAACGCGTTTCCATTGCTCCAGAGTTCAATGGCGGCGAGCTTTACACCACTCCAGCCGGCGCTTGGCATTGTGCATGGTGATCTTAGGCTTGTGTGCGGCTGCTCGGCCATGGAAACCCACTTCATGAAGCTCCCGACAAACAGATCTTGTGCTGACATTGCTTCAAGAGGCAGTTTGGAACTCGGTAGTGAGTGTTACAACCGAGGACAGATGATTTTTACACACAAAACGCTTCAGCACTCGGCGGTCCCGTTCTGTGAGCTTGTGTGGCCTACCACTTCGCGGCAGAGTCCTTGTTGCTCCTAGACGTTTCCACTTCACAATAACATCACTTACAGTTGACTGCAGCATCTCAAGCAGGGCAGAAATTTGATGAACTGACTTGTTGGAAAGGTGGCATCCTATGACGGTGCCACGTTGAACGTCAATGAGCTCTTCAGTAAGGCCATTCTACTGCCAATGTTTGTCAATGGAGATTGCATGGCCGTGTGCTCGATTTGATATACCTTTCAGCAATGGGTGTGGCTAAAATAGCCAAATCCACTAATTTGAAGGAGTGTCCACATACTTTTGTATATATAGTGTATTATCCAGATAATAAATGTTAGCACTTGGTGGCCCATAGCAGCACCCCAAAAGAAGAGGCTTTAGCTGAGGCAGGTGAATGTGAAACTACACCACTTACACAGCACTAGACATGAGATCCTCTCTAAGCTTTACAGGAATATGGCTCTGAACATATACAGCTGAAGCAATTTTCCTGTTGTAACAACTGATTGTAGAAACCTTTTTGTTCGTTTAAAAGCTCCTTCACCTGTGATAGAGAAACACTGTCCTCTCCGTTACTCCCACAGGCTTTGGTTTTGGATGTCATCGTAGCAACGTAGGCTAACTCTGGTTCTCCACGCAGTTCCAGAAAGGTCAGGTTACAGGTCAGATGGAAACAGCAACAAACAGCAGGGATTTAGACAGCCACAAGCCCGGAACAATCCGCGGTCCTAGCCACAAGGGCTAACTGTGTCGTGGGCTGTGCTCAAGTTTTCAGGAAACCTTGCTAGCTTGATAGCTAGTTAGCAGCTAGGCTAGCTGCTACGCCAAGCAGCTCTTCAGACGTTTGATTGGCAGGATCCCTGGACAGATAGTAGCGGTCCCAGCAACAGATGCTAACCACTTCGCAGGATCCAAATTCAAAAGGTAGCTAGTAACCAAACTTTTTCAATAGAACACTTTTTATGAGACTTTCAAAACTTTCAAAACAACAAACCGAGCTCTCCCTCGTTCCACATTCAGCACGCGTCGCCTCTCAATCTAATAGAAGGAGAAACAGTCTTGTAGAACTGACAATCTCAAAAGAGGTGCCAAGGTAGCATGCTCTAAATGAGGGGTCCTGCATTAACACTAAAACCTGTACTAACACACAGTTATATTAACGGGACTCCCTAAAAACACACCACTTTGATACAGCTACATCTGGAAGTGACTTTTCGTAGCAGATTAGTAGAGCATTTCCACTAACCCAAACCCTAAACCTTTTCTGAACCTTAACCTAATTCTCCTAACCTGCTACGTCAATTTCTCCTAACCTGCCACGAAAAAGTAACTTCTGATCATAGCTGTATTGAAGTGACGTGTTTTTAGGGAATCTCTATATCAATAGTATTGCACTTTTCATGTAGCCTAATTTTGTCCAGCTAATAGCCTAACCACCAAGCAACATTATGGATTATTTTTGCTACGACAATACTAGTCAAATTAAGATCCTACATCTGTAACATCAGGTAGCCTAATGTAGCATCCTCTCAACAGGTGCTTTCATAGCGCAGCTCCTTGGGTTTCATATAATGTATATCTAACAATCTGCAAGTTGTCAACAACAGCAGAGCTGTTATGCCGTGTTTCAATGATGTTAACGTAGAGCTGTTGTTGAGTTAATTCTACCATATATAGTGCTTTAATCTGACCTTTCACTAACAAAATGACAGTAGTCATATAACTGACTGTTAACTACAATTAGGCTTTCGTCACTTAACTAAAATCACAACATATCCCCTCGTGCTACATTAATTTTGTGCCTTAATCAACCCCAAGTCACATCAAATCATGAAAGAGAGGAGACTAGAACACACAGAACAGGTGTACCAGTCAAGGCCAGTGAGGTGGAACCCAGTGACAGCCAGTGTAGCAGCAGGAGGAGGAGACCTATGGCCTGACTGTACACTGTAGAAGGCTGTAATAGTTAATGAGGATGTGCAGTCATCCTATAGGAACATGGTAACCTGACCACCAGCCAGCTAGCCAATACACTATTTGATGGGGAATCCCCGCCCCCTGCAGATGTTGTCATGGAAACACTCTGGCTCTTGTGGGGTTTCCTCTCTCTTCTGTGTGCTTGTTCACCCAATGCAGTGCATTGTTGGGATGTGAAGCTCACCGCTACACATTGCAGTGTTGTGATGCGAAGTTCACTATTTCAAAATGCATTGCTGGGATGTGAAGTTCACTACTACACAATGTACTGCTGGGATGTGTAGTTCACTACTACACAATGTTCTCCTGAGACGTGTAGATCACTACTATACAATGAATTGTCTGGATGTGTAGTTCTCTATTACACAATGTATTGTTGGGATGTGTAGTTCACTACTACACAATGTTCTCCTGGGACGTGTAGTTCACTACTACACAATGTATTGTTGGGATGTGTAGTTCTCTATTACACAATGTATTGTTGGGATGTGTAGTTCTCTATTACATCATGTATTGTTGGGATGTGTAGTTCTCTATTACACAATGTTCTGCTGGGACATGTAGTTCACTACTACACAATGTACCGTTGGGATGTGTAGTTCACTACTACACAATGTTCTCCTGAGACGTGTAGATCACTACTATACAATGAATTGTCTGGATGTGTAGTTCTCTATTACACAATGTACCATAGGGATGTGTAGTTCACTACTACACAATGTTCTCCTGGGACGTGTAGTTCACTACTACACAATGTATTGTTGGGATGTGTAGTTCTCTATTACACAATGTATTGTTGGGATGTGTAGTTCTCTATTACATCATGTATTGTTGGGATGTGTAGTTCTCTATTACACAATGTTCTGCTGGGACATGTAGTTCACTACTACACAATGTACCGTTGGGATGTGTAGTTCACTACTACACAATGTACTGCTGGGATACAAATATTACAGATACACAATGTAGCAGTGTGATGTCAAACTTACTATTACACAATGCCAACTCTCAATGTAGCAGTGGTGGACAGTAGTTGAGTGGTTTTGCGAGTTCTATTTTAGAATATGGGGGGTGTTGATGAGTAAACAGACACCTCTTTAAGATCCATAGAAACGTTAGAAAATGTACATTATTGATGATATATCCAAGTAGAGTCCCACCATGTGATGTGAAAGCTAGAGAGCTGTACTGCCTGAGCCCACTGAGGGGTTGGCCAGCCCCACATACAGGCTTCTGTGACTTTGGCAGCTAGGCTAGGGCCCACACTGTCTGTGGCTAGCTATTTACATATATGTCACCAGACATATGGATCATGTCTATGTCCTTTTGAATGTGTATTAAACAATCACGGACAGTGAGATTATTTTCTTTGGGTGTACCTGTTGTGACTAGCAGTTTTTAACAGTATACATCTATCAATGAAATCTTCGCACTGTTTTTCATCCTGCATTTGTCCAGAAACATCTGAGTCTTTTATCTGTCTGCTTCCCCAATGTTTGGTACCGCAACCGAGGCAGAATCTCTATTTCAGAAGACAATATCCATGGAAACCATGTGAAAACGTGTGTGTCTCTCTCTCTCTCTCTCTCTCTCTCTCTCTCTCTCTCTCTCTCTCTCTCTCTCTCTCTCTCTCTCTCTCTCTCTCTCTCTCTCTCTCTCTCTCTCTCTCTCTCTCTCTCTCTCTCTCTCTCTCTCTCTCTCTCTCTCTATCTCCCTCTCTCTCTCTCTCTCTCTCTCTCTCTCTCTCTCTCTCTCTCTCTCTCTCTCTCTCTCTCTCTCTCTCTCTCTCTCTCTCTCTCTCTCTCTCTCTCTCTCTATCTCTCTATCTATCTCTCTCTCTCTCTCTCTCTCTCTCTCTCTCTCTCTCTCTCTCTCTCTCTCTCTCTCTCCCCCTCTCTCTCTCTCTCTCTCTCTCTCTCTCTCTCTCTCTCTCTCTCACACACACACACACACACACACTGTATATATTTGACTTTCTACATGTTTTTCTTTTTGACTTTCTTCTTTGTTCCATTCCATTTTAGGCTGTAGCAATATGACAATAGGCTTTGTGGGCAAATAATGACATGATTTTAACGTTTTATAAAACGTAATATTTGCAGTGAGTTTTCTCTTTTTAGACATTTAATTTTCTCTGTGCTAAGTGTTTGCTCCCAGGCAAGGTTTTCAAATGTATAGTTTAGTAATGATCGGATAAAGAACCGTGTGGAGTTACTTGCTGTCTACACAATTGATGTGTTAGTTTATGAACCTCTGTGGTCTCTCTGGAATGCAAGGCATCAGGATAATTCACATGCCGGTAGGCTATGAACTGTGAATGTTGAACTTCCTCTTGGAATAACGACAGCCAATACATGTTAATTTTAATGTCCCTGACACCTTACTTGCCTCTTATTACGGGGTAGGGACAAGGTTTTTGGAATAAGATGAAAAATATATTTTATCTCTGCACACCCTGTGCGTCTCGTACGGTCGCTTCTGTTCCATTTAACATTGACGTCATTCGAGAGCGTGGAGCCCCGCGCCGCAGTCGGTCCTGAGATGAATGCACAATATTTAGTCCACCTGGTTCTCTCGCTCCACCTTGTGGACGCAGTCAGCCAGTGCCTACCCCCACCAAAAAAACCTGACAACACCCGTCTAATAATCAGGAGAACCACTTGAAAAGTTACGTGTTATCACAGATTGACATCTACACTTGCAAGTGTGTGTGTGTGTATGTGTGTGTGTGTGTGTGTGTGTGAGAGAGAGAGAGAGAGAGAGAGAGAGAGAGAGAGAGAGAGAGAGAGAGAGAGAGAGAGAGAGAGAGAGAGAGAGAGAGAGAGAGAGAGAGAGAGAGAGAGAGAGAGAGAGAGAGAGAGAGAGAGAGAGAGAGAGAGAGAGAGAGAGAGGTGGATGAAGTGGGGGCATACTAAACCAATCTGGGCAATTAGTATTTACCAGAAGATCCCGGTAGGGTATATAGGCTTTCCGGTGTGTTTTAGCTGGGCCTCTGCTATGTGCTTCGAGGGAGGATGGAATATGGAGGCTTTGTCATACAATCATACAAAGACATTGGATGACCTTGTGTGAGTATGTGTCTCTGCATGTTTGACCGTAAGCTTATATTTTTGATTTAGGACTGGTCTCAGTGTTAAAGATACCGCCCCATGCTGACGTACAGGTGATTGCAGTTGCACGCTGAAAAGAGTGTGTCGCTGGCCACTGCTGTGCTGAAGCTTTATTCATATTTCAGGACCATGGACAGTTCTCAGCAGACACTTCTCAATTTGTACATGTGGGGGCGCTATATAACACCATATGGGCTTTCTATGATCGCTGCGGAGTTGGTGTGAGCATGAACAGCAGGCAGTGTGAGGGGACTTTGATGTGGAAACGTCAGCTCATGATAGTAAATAATTTACTGTTTATTGATTATGTGTGCATGTTTTGATCAAAATAACCTACCGTCCAAAAAGCAATGTGCATGTCGTGTGATTTTCGATAGCCTATGTCCGCATGGGAACCTATAACATAACTGCTTTTGTCTTGATTCACTGATGCAGAGCCTACTACACGTTCCAATTATAATTGCGCATGAAATCCAAACCTTACGGTGGAGAGAGAGAGAGAGAGAGAGGTCGATGTGGATGAAGACTTGTGCAAATCATGAATTATGGTGTTCTTGTAACACTTGAATAGAAGGAACATGAGGTGAACAACAGCATTTCAACCTTAACATCTGTCCAGGTTCTAAGCAAATCTTAGAGCTAATAGGCTAGGCTACAATCCATAACTCATGTTCCCGAACTGAAAGTTACATTTTCTGATCATACAAGAGTTTAGAGTTGAACGTCGGATTTCAGCGTTGAGTAGCTTAGCACGTTTCAGGGTAGGCTACCAACCGTGGATAGCCTAGTCACCTGCACCGACTACAGCTCTTCAACGCTCCCTCCTCTCCAGCATCGCGGCTCTGGCGGTGGACCGGTGTGGTCTGGTCTATGGGTGTTGAACGGATGTCTCCGCCTGTTAGGAATCTAAAGTGCCTCTCGCCGGTGATGTGTCAGTGTAAGGTCATCTGCAGCAACCGGACTCTCTCCCTCATGTTCGGTTGCAAGGTAAGCTTAGAGCAGTTTTGGTGTAACAGTTGTAGCGAAGCTATTACAACAGTTTGTAATTGCAACACAATTCACGTAGATTGGGAGAAAGCGAGGAGATGATGAGATAGATGGCTTAAAAGGATGAATGAGATACAATATAGCACGCAAGTGTGTTGGTGTGTGCATTTGTGCGTGTGTATGTTCGTGTCTTATGTGTTCAAAATAATAAACCGTTCGGTTGACACAATGAAATTGCTGACTGAGCATTGTGATCATTCCCCAAAGAAGATCCCACTACCTCACACAGCCTTTATGTTTAGGTTACTGTTGTGTTTCCACTTTCCCATAATGATCTCAATCCCCGATTATCTGGAGCTTTGAAATGGGAGCCTCTGCTGGCAATACGCCTTATATGTGTTTCTGGTCTTATAGGCCTACTCATATGGATTATTCACGCCTGATATATAGTACTATATGTTCAGATCAACACTGCCGTCAAGCGACTTTGCATGCCGACATTTAGATCTGCCATTTCCACAGGCAATTTCCATGGAATATCAACCAGCAAATCTGAGCCATCCATGCATCTTTAGAGATGGTACCATTTGATTATCTTATAAAGACCATCAATGAAACAAGAAACCTTATACTTCACATTTGTGCTGTTTAGATCAATGGTCAGCATGTAAACCAGCAGGAACATTATGTTCTGCTTTACTTCGCAGCTGTAGGTCATGAGCTTTCTGTTGTGCATCCCAACAAAGAGACAATATAGATCCCAGTTAGCACATTTGGTTCCTTGGAAGTTGTGGGAATATATGTTTTTGGTTTCCCATTGGTTGTGGGAACGAAGCCATGCCTTTCCTGACTGGTAAAACGTAACGTTTTTTAAACATTCTTGGAACAGAAGTGTTTTGGGAACGCTTATTTTTAGGTTGCAGGGAGGTTCTGAGAATGTTTTACTCTGGTTCCTTTAAAGTTTTCCTGGTAGGTTTATTAACGCTCTGAGAACATAAATTCTAGGTTATTTAAAACTTTCACAGAATGTTTCAATACGACTTTTAATAATACTGCTAGCTTATTTTGGGTTAACTTTTTGGAACTCCAAGCACAGATAGGACACATGGAAATTCATTTCCTTAGGCATTAATCATGCAAATGCATTTGTTTTTTATTTGTTTTTTATCAGTGAGCTTCTAACCTTCTGTTCTCTATCCATGGAATTAGTACACTGCGCCACCAGGATGGAGCTAGCATGACATGTTTTTTTAATGCTTACAAAGCTGTTTATTTTAGTCTATTCAAGCAGACCCCATTTCAAAGGAAACAAGCACTCATTAAGATCAGGTGTGGCCAATTAGTGGGTGCAGCCAACACACCTTAACACACTTAACAAGATAGAGGATAGAGAGAGTTTTGTTGATGCTGAGAACGGAATGTATATATTTTTAAATAACATTCTTAGAACGTTCTCTAAACGTTACCATAGTTTTCTTGTGGTTTTTATGGAAAGTTTTCTTAACGTCCTCAGAACAATTTGAGAACATGACTTTAAATAGAACTATCCCACTTGGTACACACTGGTTGAATCAATGTTGTTTCCACATCATATTAATGAAATTGAACCAACGTGGAATAGACTTTGAATTGACGTCTGTGCCCAGTGGGATGAGGAAACTTATAGGAAATGTTATGCTGAAGTATTGAAATTCCCACATAACTTATTTTCTTAAAGTTCTCTGAACTATTTGCCAACATTCCCAGTGTAAAACCAGTTGGAGAACGTTCCTAGAACATTACCAAAATTGAAATTACCGACCAACTTTTAGGAAACGTTCTGTTAAAGCTACAATATGTAACTTTTTCGGCAACCCGACAAAATTCACATAGAAATGTGAGTTACAGATCTTTCATTCCCGTTGAAAGCAAGTCTAAGAAGCGGTACATCTGTTCTATGTGTGCTATTTCTATGCTTCCCATTCTGAAGGTTCAATGTGCTGAGAATGTTCCAAAGCCAAGAAACTATCCTGTATCATTCCCAAAAGGTTGTGGGAAGGTTGTATGGAAAATAACCATAGAACAACCACGCTCTCACCAAGCTCTAAGAAACATATGGTTCTCAGAACGTTATGTGCTAGCTGGGCTATAGCTTCTTATCCTTGTAATCTGAGAGAGCTGTTTGTGACCTTGGGATGAATCCAGTTTAATGGTAAGGGCTTTCACTTTGATATCATCCATCAGTCCATAAAGGCTACTAACTGGTCAGGGGCTGTCTATTGTGAATCAAAAGTGTAATGAATGGCGCCACTGCAAATTAGATCACTTTCGTGGTACCCTCGTTGAGAACCAGGCTTCCCTAAAACGGGAGTCTTTCAAGGGAGGCGTGACAACGACGTGATTTTGAAGGTATGACAACGCGAGACTACTGTCATGGAGACCAGAAGGTGTCTATCTTGACTGTATCAATGCCATCAACCTTGGTAGGCAAAAGGTATTTTGGATTGAGATCATTGAAAAGTTGTCTGATTCTTAAAGGGAAACTTCACCGCTAGTCACTATTTGGGATGTTTCAGACATAATTATACAACATAGTGGTATTTTTGAATTTTTGCGCCAGGAGAGTTCAACCAATGACGTCATTGGTTGATTGAGCCTGCTGTCTGATCCAAAAATTAATGGAGTCAGGCTTTGTAAAAATTATTCTGGCCTTTGTGTTTCGCCAATTGCACGGTCACGCTAGCATCAAGTACACTGTTCAAAAAAATAAAGGGAACACTAAAATAACACATCCTAGATCTGAATTAATGAAATAATCTTATTAAATACTTTTTTCTTTACATAGTTGAATGTGCTGACAACAAAATCACACAAAAATTATCAATGGAAATCAAATTTATCAACCCATGGAGGTCTGGATTTGGAGTCACCCTCAAAATTAAAGTGGAAAACCACACTACAGGCTGATCCAACTTTGATGTAATGTCCTTAAAACAAGTCAAAATGAGGCTCAGTAGTGTGTGTGGCCTCCACGTGCCTGTATGACCTCCCTACAACGCCTGGGCATGCTCCTGATGAGGTGGTGGATGGTCTCCTGAGGCATCTCCTCCCAGACCTGGACTAAAGCATCCGCCAACTCCTGGACAGTCTGTGGTGCAACGTGGCATTGGTGGATGGAGCGAGACATGATGTCCCAGATGTGCTCAATTGGATTCAGGTCTGGGGAACGGGCAGGCCAGTCCATAGCATCAATGCCTTCCTCTTGCAGGAACTGCTGACACACTCCAGCCACATGAGGTCTACCCAGGGCCAACCGCACCAGCATATGGTCTCACAAGGGGTCTGAGGATCTCATCTCGGTACCTAATGGCAGTCAGGCTACCTCTGGCGAGCACATGGAGGGCTGTGCGGCCCCCCAAAGAAATGCCACCCCACACCATGACTGACCCACCGCCAAACCGGTCATGCTGGAGGATGTTGCAGGCAGCAGAACGTTCTCCACGGCGTCTCCAGACTCTGTCACGTCTTTCACATGTGCTCAGTGTGAACCTGCTTTCATCTGTGAAGAGCACAGGGCGCCAGTGGCGAATTTGCCAATCTTGGTGTTCTCTGGCAAATGCCAAACGTCCTGCACGGTGTTGGGCTGTAAGCACAACCCCCACCTGTGGACATCGGGCCCTCATACCACCCTCATGGAGTCTGTTTCTGACCATTTGAGCAGACACATGCACATTTGTGGCCTGCTGGAGGTCATTTTGCAGGGCTCTGGCAGTGCTCCGCCTGCTCCTCCTTGCACAAAGGCGGAGGTAGCAGTCCTGCTGCTGGGTTGTTGCCCTCCTACGGCCTCCTCCACATCTCCTGATGTACTGGCCTGTCTCCTGGTAGCGCCTCCATGCTCTGGACACTACGCTGACAGACACAGCAAACCTTCTTGCCACAGCTCGCATTGATGTGCCATCCTGGATGAGCTGCACTACCTGAGCCACTTGTGTGGGTTGTAGACTCCGTCTCATGCTACCACTAGAGTGAAAGCACCGCCAGCATTCAAAAGTGACCAAAACATCAGCCAGGAAGCATAGGAACTGAGAAGTGGTCTGTGGTCACCACCTGCAAAACCAGTCCTTTATTGGGGGTGTCTTGCTAATTGCCTATAATTTCCACCTGTTGTCTATTCCATTTGCACAACAGCATGTGAAATGTATTGTCAATCAGTGTTGCTTCCTAAGTGGACAGTTTGATTTCACAGAAGTGTGATTGACTTGGAGTTACATTGTGTTGTTTAAGTGTTCCCTTTATTTTTTTGAGCAGTGTAGATATCGTTGTCTTTGTTCAATAGAGCCATTGGAATTGTCTCAATGATGTTCCTATCTGCCACGACATTGCAGGATATCTAGGTTGACTAATTTTCCCTTGCTTTGTAAAGACTACAGCTGACGGGAGCCCTACTTCCTTGTCCAATTGTGTTCCCACCCTCAAAGGCAGGCTTTTCAAAACGGGGGCGGTACTAGTTTCTACAGGTTTTACGGGAGCTACAGTATGTTACCGTGCACTGTCTATCTGAGATGGCTAAATAATTACAATGGATGATTCTGATGATTCCTCTGTCCAAGAAGGGCTGGACGACGAAACAGTTGTTGATGTTCTTTTACACACTAACATACTAACATTTTAAGAACAGCCCTTACGCAAGTGTTGGTCCCATGTTGAGCTGAAATAAAAGATCCCAGAAATTTTCCATTTGCACAAAAAGCTTATTTCTCTCAACTTTGGTACACAAATTTGTTTACATCCCTGTTAGTGAGCATTTTTCCTTTGCCAAGATAATCCATCCACCTGATAGGTGTGGCATATCACGAAGCTGATTAAACAGCATGATCATTACACAGGTGCAACTTGTGCTGGGGACAATAAATGGCCACTCTAAAATGTGCAGTTTTGACACACAACACAATGCCACATGTCTCAAGTTCTGAGGGAGCATGCCATTGGCATGCTGACTGCAGGTATGTCCACCAGAGCTGTTGCCAGATAATTGAATGTTCATTTCTCTACCATAATGTAGTTTTAGAGAATTTGGCAGTACGTCCAACTGGCCTCACAACCGCAGACCACGTGTAACCATGCCAGCCCAAATAGCAGACAGCCTGTATGGCGTCGTGTGGGCGAGCGGTTTGCTGATGTCAACATTGTGAACAGAGTGCCCCATGGTGGCGTTGGGGTTATGGTATGGGCAGGCATAAGCTACGGACAACGAACACAATTGCAATTTATCGATGGCAATTTGTAATGCACAGAGATACCGTGACGAGATCCTGAGGCCCATTGTCGTGCCATTCATCCGCTGCCATCACCTCATGTTTCAGCATGATAATGCACGGTCCCATGCTGCAAAGATCTGTACACAATTCCTGGAAGCTGAAAATGTCCCAGTTCTTCCATGGCCTGCGTATTCACCAGACATGTCACCCATTGAGCAGGTTTGGGATGCTCTGGATCGACGTGTACAACAGCGTGTTCCAGTTCCTGCCAATATCCAACAACTTCGCACAGGCATTGAAGAGGAGTGGGACAACATTCCACAGGCCACAATCAACAGCCTGATCAACTCTATGCGAAGGAGGTTGCGCTGCATGAGGCAAATGGTGGTCACACCAGGTACTGACTGGTTTTCTGATCCATGCCACTACCTTATTTATTTTAAGTATCTGTGACCAGCAGATGCATATCTGTATTCCCAGTCATGTGAAATCCATAGATTAGGGCCTAATGAATTCATTTCAATTGACCGATTTCCTTATATGAACTGTAACTCAGTAAAATCTTTGAAATTGTTTGCATGTTGCGTTTATATTTTTGTTCAGTGTATATTATACTACAACATCAGTCTAACTGAATATGGATGTTGTGTTGGCTGAATGTTCCAGACAGGGTCCTGAATGTTCTTTAGCTGTTGAACCTCATCTTGTGTTGGGAAATGGCAGCTGGTCTGGCAGAACTTCATGAGCTCAATGACCTGGGACTCATAGACTATACACTTTGGCTCTTGCCAGCCCCGGGCAGTCTTTTCCTCTTCCATGTCAGATGATGTTGAGCTCGAGCTTGTTCCCGGCTGAAAGCTTTCATCCAATGGGTCTACAGGATCTGTACTACTAAAGCTGGTGTCAGCAGCAGCAGCAGGATTAGTCTGTAGGACATATACAATGCTCGCATTTGCAAAACCGTTTCTTCTCGGGCTCTGCCAAATGGCCATGCTGTGTCCTTTAAGAAGGTGCCTAGGACTCCCTCCTTGGTCTGTCCACAGTGCTCTGTGTGTAAGAGGTTCCTCTTTGGCCCCCGGATTGATGGGGCTGTCTCAGTGGTATCTAACTTATTCAGATCCTTGTGAGACCCAGGCAGCACCTCCACTTCTCATCCTCTCCTCTCCCTTCAGCACCAGACACTAGTTCCCTCCCTCCCTCCCTCAACACCATCCTGGTCCACAGCTCCACACCCACACTCAAACAGCCTCCACTCCAAAGCCCAGATAGCACTACGTTCCCTCCCCTTCTACTCCATTCACCATGTGAACATGAGGCACTGGTGAGACTTGTTGGAGTGTACCAATCATTTGAAGTGTATTGAAAATCAAAATGGAAGTACTGATATGCATTTACTCATAGACAGACAATCTTTGATCTAAAGGATAAATAGTTGGCCCAAACTTGGCTTCAGTCTTAGCATGAGGTATATATAGATCCCTTGGTCTGTGATCCTTCCCCTGTTCCTCCAGTTCTACAGACTGGAAATAACTGTGCCTGGGACCATTGTGAGGACTGAGGAGGTCCATTTCCTGACTACTTCCTGGGTACTAGTGGACTAGTCCTCTATACTGGTTAACTCCCAAGGTGATCTCCATGGTGATGATGTCCTGTATTAACCTCAATGACGCACATTCACCTCACAACCTGTGGGCAGTCATAATAGTGCTATTCACTCCACTGTCATTGAAGTCTCTGGTTTTCATGTGGAAGAGATTGATTGAGGAAGTGAAGTTCTGTCGTGCGCTTTGCTGCGCTTATTGGCACTGTAAATATTTGAATGTAAGAGATGTTTTTTTTTGCTAGAGCCATCATCAAAAATGTTAAGTTGTGTGTTTAGTGTGGCTTTAGATGCTGTTCTAGTTCAGAGATCGGGGAGGTCTTGGAGAAGGCCAGTTAAGTTGAGGCTTACAAACACAGTAAGTGGAGGCTAACTATCCCAATTATAAATTATTAAAGACTATGATGATTCCACCCAACATGGAGATCAATGCTTAGCACACCCAGGGAATTCACTCATGAGCTCTTTACCGGAACACTGCCCAGGTCACTGGGCTATTATTTACAGGGACCCGAGGACCCGCTGTCACTCACTGCCAACCAGCCAATCACACAATCAATAACCCTGTAATACCCCTCCCCTGCCTGCCCCCACAAAGACTCAGATCTCCATTAATCATATGAGTGAGATACTGCAGTTCTCTGTTCTCTGTAGAACTGTTAATGAGTGTTCTCTTGTGAGTGCTCCGTTTATTCAGAGAGTTCTGTTCTAGGGGTGTTGCACTTCAGACAGCTAGCTGGCTTAGTAGCTTCGCTAACACATTTCCCCCCATATTAATCTGACCCATTGATGCTGCTGCTTTTATTGTCTTCTGTTGGATTCAGTATTGAGCCTCTTATCTACAGTATCTACTGTATCTGCTACCATAATGCACTGGAACTGGGAATGGCTGGTGTATTTTATGATTGTCAATTCAGTATCCTCTCTACACTATCTCCCCTCTTTCCCCTCTTTCCTCTCTTCTCTCCTTCCCTCTCTCCCTGGCCTGTTCCATCCTCCCTGCTGGCTGGCTTGGCGTTACTCTTGCACAAGCCCCATTCCAATACTTATTAGACTTGCTGGGTTGAATCCCAGCCAATGAGTGGACAACTAAAACTAGAGATGCCAAAAGGTCATTTGACCAAATGGAGTGAAGCCCTGGACTTATGTAAAGCCACATACAGTATAACATATTTAATAACATTACTCTCTGGTTCACATTCTCTTAATAACCCCAAATGATTCCAAACATTTTGGTTGTCTTGATGTATTGTCTGTGTAATCCCTTTGTGGAGATGACCGGTAGTGATTGAATTGAGAGTTGCTGTGTTGTGTGTAGGCTATCTCTGCCTGGCCAGCAGCTGTTCTGGATGGACTGTCCCTTAAGGTCACACATGAGAGATTTCATTGATTGAATTTTCTTCAATTATCTTGAGTTAAGAGTAAGCATTCATTGGTATACAATTACATTAAATCTAACTAGCAGTGCATGTTACTGTAACATACATGATCACATACAAAGTACACTCCTACCACAGCTTTGATTTGATCAGCATCAAATCTATTTTCTTGCCTGCCTACATTCTTCTGATTAAAAAAGGATGTTTTCAAACATTTTTACTCTCAGCATTTCTCTCTGTTAGTTCATCTATTGTTGGAGGAGTCTTGTAACACATTACCTCTCTCCTCCTCCTTGCTCTCTCCTCCTCCTTGCTCTCTCCTCCTTGCTCTCTCCTCCTCCTTGCTCTCTCCTCCTCCCCACCCACTGCTGTTATTTTTTTCCCTTTCCCCCCTCTATGCTGACTCTCCCATTTCTCCACTTCCCTCTCTCAAACCCCCTCCCTCCTCTCTCTCCCATGTATCCACTTCCCTCTCTCAAACCCTCTCCCCCATCTCTTTCCCATTTCTCCTCTTCCATTTCTCAACCCTTTCCTCCCTCATTCCCACACCTATCTCTCTCCCTCTCCCCATCTCTCCCTCTCTCTCTCTCTCTCCCTCTCCTCTCTCCCTCTCTCTCTCCCTCTCCTCTCCTCTCCTCTCACCCTCTCCTCTCTCCCTCTCTCTCTATCCCTCTCTCTCTCTCCCTGTGTGTTGTGGTCTTGCTGTCTCGGTGTAATGTGATCCAGCAGCAGTGCTGACTGCCCCCTGCTCTGCTCTGGTTGCTAGGCAGCTGATCTGAGACCAGTCCTCTCCTCAGTGCTGCACCTCCCTCGCCGACCCGTCTGCCTGCCTCTAAAGAGAGGAGGGGGGATGGTAGCACCGTGACACCAATCCGAATGCCACACTCAGTCTCAGGCCACCAGGCAGGCAGGCGACACTCAGTCAACCCCTAGAATCTTCTAGGCTCTAAGGATGGGCAGAGGCTCATCAGACTGCAGTACTGCAGAGTGTAGTGTACACTGCCAGGGGGCAGGCTAGCCAGGGGTTAGCTATGAACTGGTTACACAGACATGAATAATAACCCCTAAGGTCGCTCCAGCAAATTGGCTGTATGATGCAGGGCCTTCTTCTAATGTCTTGGTGTTAAAACCCTTCATGCACATTATAGCTTTCTGTGTCATTCAGTGTAGGCCACAGTGTGGGGCTACCACAGTGAGCTAGCTGTTGGAAGGTTGCCCAGGTGTTGGATATCAGTAGGGTGGTAGCTATGGTTATTGTTTAGTAACAGAGTGTTAGCTTGCTGGGTAGGTATGAGCCATGGGCTGCTGTGGTATTGCTCCATTTGGTGGTGGAGGATAATGGCCTTAGATTTACTTCACAGTGGACCCATTTAGGGCCCAATTTTCTGTCCGAAAACAGCTCTCAGATGTTCTTGTGGGTTTGCTACAGCTGTTTTGTTATTTTTGTGCATAAATGGAAGCATATTGGAGCCACAAAAACACATTGCTAATGCCCTTTCTTGGTTGGTGCATTAAAAGTGTAACAACCACAGAAGCACAGGAAGTTGACATGGATATGAGCTACATTTTGCTGAGATGTAGGCTCTGTTTTGCGCACAGGCACAGTGTCTGCGTTCAAATGATACTGTTGTTAACTAGGTCTGGGAATAGCCAGGGACCTCACAATACGATATTATCATGATAGTTAGGTGCCGGTACGATATGTATTGCGATTCTCACGATTCTATACTGAACAAAAATATAAACGCAACATGCAACAATTTCAAAGGTTTTACAGTGTTACAGTTCATATAAGAAAACCAGTCAGTATCTAGTGTGACCACCATTTGCCTCATGCAGCGCGACACATCTCCTTTGCATAGAGTTGATCAGGCTGTTGATTGTGGCCTGTGGAATGTTGTCCCACTCCTCTTCAATGGCTGTGTCTGAAGTTGCTGGATATTGGCGGGAACTGGAACACGCTGTCGTGCACCTCGATCCAGAGGATCCCAAACATGCTCAGTGGGTGACATGTCTGGTGAGTATGCAGGGCATGGAAGAACTGGGACATTTTCAGCTTCCAGATCCCTTGCGACATGGGGCCGTGCATTACAATGCTGAAACATGAGGTGATGGCAGCAGATGAATGGCACGACAATGGGCCTCAGGATCTCGTTACTGTATCTCTGTGCATTCAAATTGCCATTGATAAAATGCAATTGTGTTCGTTGTCCGTAGCTTATGCCTGCCCATACCATAACCCCACTGCCACCATGGAGCACTCTGTTCACAACGTCGACATCAGCAAAATGGTCGCTCACACGACGCCATACACATGGTCTGCGGTTGTGAAGCCAGTTGGACGTAATGCCAAATTCTCTAAAACGACGTTGGAGGCGGCTTATGGTAGAGAAATGAACATTCAATTATCTGGCAACAGCTGTGGTGGACATTCCTGCAGTCAGCATGCCAATTGCACGCTCCCTCAAAACTTGAGACATCTGTGGCATTGTGTTGTGTGACAAAACAGCACATTTTAGAGTGGCCTTTTATTGTTGCCAGCACAAGGTGCACCTGTGTAATGATCATTCTGTTTAATCAGCTTCGTGATATGCCACACCTGTCAGTTGGATGGATTATCTTGGCAAAAGAGAAATGCTTACTAACAAGGATGTAAACAAATTTGTGCACAACATTTGAGAGAAATAAGCTTTTTGTGCATATGGAAAATATCTGGGATCTTTTATTTCAGCTCATGAAACATGGGACAAACACTTTACATGTTGCATTTATATTTTTGTTCAGTGTATATGTATTGCGATTTGATATTGTGATTTTATTGCGATTCAATGTTCCAAACATATTGCTCACCATATGTCTGCTGCAGAGGGACAAGAGAGAGCCATGAGAAAACGAGTTTTGATCAGTCAGAGAAATATAAGTGCTGAAAACAAAAATAGAAGATGGAGAACAAGCTATGAAGGAGGTTTGGTGCAGGTGCAGTTACAGGTGCAGGTGCAGTTACAGGTGCAGGTGCAGGTGCAGGTGCAGGTACAGGTGCAGGTGCAGGTGCATGTGCAGGTGCAGGTGCAGGTACAGGCAGGTGCAGGCAGGTGCAGGCAGGTGCAGGTGCAGGTGCAGGTGCAGGTGCAGGTACAGGTGCAGGTGCAGGTACAGGTGCAGGTGCAGGTGCAGGTGCAGGTACAGGTGCAGGTACAGGAACAGGACAGGTACAGGTACAGGTGCAGGTGCAGGTACAGGAACAGGACAGGTACAGGTACAGGTACAGGTACAGGTACAGGTGCAGGTACAGGTACAGGTGCAGGTACAGGTGCAGGTGCAGGTACAGGTGCAGGTACAGCCAACTAGCGCCAAAATAATATTGTCAAAACAATATGCTATATTGTCAAACATAATATCCTGATATGTAACTGTATCAATTTTATTCCCCATCATAATTGTTAACCTGATCTACCCTGATATGTGATTCCTAATAGCATTAACCCCCCTTCTCTCCTCTCTCTCCTCCTCCCATACGTCTCTCTCTCTCTCGCTCTCTCTCTCTCGCTGTAGAAGTACCGGTACCAGGATGAGGAGACACCCCCCTTGGAGCACAGTCCAGCCCATTTGGGTCAAGGGAAAAGCGCTGAGATGCTTCACATGAGCGATAAGAACCTCGCCGCCATGGAGGCAATGCATGGCTACACGCCACACACACATATCTCCCCTATCAAGGTAGGACACACACACACACACAGTATCACTACACGCCACACACATATTGTACATCTCCCTCATCAAGGTAGGACAAACTCACGTATGTTACATACAGTGCATCCGGAAAATATTCAGACCCCTTACCTTTTTCCACATTTTGTTACGTTACAGCCTTATTATAAAATTGATTAAATAAATGTTTTTCCTCATCAATCTACACACAATACCCCATAATGATAAAGCGAAAACAGATTTTTATTTGCATAAGTATTCAGGCCCTTTGCAATGAGCTCAGGTGCATCCTGTTTCCATTGATCATCCTTGAGATGTTTCTACAACTTGATTGGAGTCCACCTGTGGTAAATTCAATTGATTGGACATGATTTGGAAAGGCACACACCTGTCTATATAAGGTCCCACAGTTGACAGTGCATGTCAGAGCAAAAACCAAGCCATGAGGTCGAAGGAATTGTCGGTAGAGCTCCGAGACAGGATTGTGTCGAGGCACAGATCTGGTGAAGGGTACCAAAACATTTCTGCAGCATTGAAGATCCCCAAGAACACAATGGCCTCCATTATTCTTAAATGGAAGAAGTTTGGAACCACCAAGACTCTTCCTAGAGCTGGCCGCCTGGCCAAACTGAGCAGTCGGGGGAGAAGGGCCTTGATCAGGGAGGTGACCAAGAACCTGATGGTCACTCTGACAGAGCTCCAGAGTTCCTCTGTGGAGATGGGAGAACCTTCCAGAAGGACCACCATCCCTACAGCACTCCACCAATCAGGCCTTTATGGTAGAGTGGCCAGACGGAAGCCACTCCTCAGTAAAAGGCACATGACAGCCCGCTTGGAGTTTGCCAAAAGGCACCTAAAGGACTCTGACCATGAGAAACAAGATTCTCTGGTCTGATGAATCCAAGATTGAACTCTTTGGCCTGAATGCCAAGTGTCACGTCTGGAGGAAACCTGGCACCCTCCCTACGGTGAAGCATGGTGGTGGCAGCATCATGCTGTGGGGATGTTTTTCAGTGGCAAGGACTGGGAGACTAGTCAGGATCAAGGGAAAGATTAATGGAGCAGAGTACAGAGAGATTCTTGATGAAAACCTGCTCCTGAGCGCTCAGGACCTCAGACTGGGGCGAAGGTTCACCTTCCAACAGGACAACGACCTTAAGCACACAGCCAAGACAACGCAGAAGTGGCTTCGGGACAAGTCTCTGAATGTCCTTGAGTGGCCCAGCCAGAGCCCGGATTTGAACCCGATCGAACATCTCTGGAGAGACCTGAAAATAGCTGTGCAGCGACGCTCCCCATCCAACCTGACAGAGCTTGAGAGGATCTGCAGAGAAGAATGGGAGAAACGCCCCAAATAAATGTGTGCCAAGCTTGTAGCGTCATTCCCACGAAGACTCAAGGCTGTAATCACTGCCAAAGGTGCTTCAGCAAAGTTCTGAGTAAAGGGTCTGAATACTTATGTAAATTTAATATTTCCGTTTTTTTTGCAAAAATGTATTAAAACCTGTTTTTGCTTTGTCATTATTGTGTATTTTGTGTAGATTGATGAGGGAGAAAAAACGTTTTAATCCATTTTAGAATAAGGCTGTTAACGTAACAAAATGTAGAAAAGGTCAAGGGGTCTGAATACTTTCCGAATGCACTGTACCTCTGTCAGGTAGGACACACTCATTAATCACTGCACATACAGCTCCCCCTTTAAAGAAGGACACACAGACAATCACAAGCAAATACATCCACCCATGCATGGTACCACCCACACACAAACTCCTTCTATCGTTCTACATCTATTTCTATCTCTCTCTCTCAGTGCATCCTCTTGGGAAACATGCGTTCACATTTGTCGTTGTCTCTGCAATCAACATTCACAGTTTGTCAGTGTGTCTCTCACTCAGTCTATGTGTTGGGTTTCTTTTGTGTACTGTGACATGAATAATATGACCTGCCTTTTCCTGGACTTGTTCTGATCCATGTGGTTTCCCTGATCCAGCAGGCTGTAGTCTAGAGTCAAGAAGCCTGAAAACGATCCTAAATCGTATGACATTTTTTGAAGGAAAAATCATTATGACTTCACTGAGGACATGTCTATGATGTGACATTTGGATCTTTGCATTATGACATCATCAATCATCAGTCCAGTTAAGTCGTCCTACTCTTGCTGCAGTGTCAACAGGACCTAAGGGGACTTGATGTCTCTGTTTTCAGTTGTCTGTACATGCTGCTCATATCAAAGGCCCCTCAGTGAGACTGTCTGGTCTGATCTCCAGGATTACCTGTTCCACTGATCCCAAGTACAGATATAGTGTTCCCTGTTGGCTCTATTTTAGTGTAGATGAAGGTTAGATTAGATTATCACTGATTCGGGTTAGGGTATTGCTTAATTACAACAATACATACATTTGATCATTATCTCTATGTTATGACAAAGTGCAGGTGCGATGTTCATCGTCTCTCACTACTTTGTTGGTTCCACTTTGAGATGGAGTTAGATCCATTATTAAGGTCTTATGTGTGTCTGTTCACTCAGTTTGGAGGGTATTATTTGCCCCCTCATGTGTTAATTAAGAGGAACTGCAACTCTATTTCTGCACTGGAGAAACTGGATTCACTTCATGTGAAATGTTCTGTTTATTGACATCAAAAGCATTTATTCTGTACAATAATCATTAGTGTTCGTCAATGTTTATTTAAAGTGGATAGGTCTGGTCCTTGTTGCTGATTGGACAAGGAGAGATCAAGCTGTTATACAGCTTATAATATGGAACGTTCCACCCAATGACAAGAATAATGATGGTGGTGGTGCTGACTGCAGGTTTTTTGTGTTTTTATTATTATTATTATTATTATTATTATAATTTTTGGCCTGATTACATATCCAGTTCAATGTCTAGTTCCATGTCCCCATTTTTTTATTCTTGTCTCATCCTCTGGCTTTCCCTCTCTTTCCTAACACTCATCCTCTGGCTTTCCCTCTCTTTCCTAACACTCATCCTCTGGCTTTCCCTCTCTTTCCTAACACTCATCCTCTGGCTTTCCCTCTCTTTCCTAACACTCATCCTCTGGCTTTCCCTCTCTTTCCTAACACTCATCCTCTGGCTTTCCCTCTCTTTCCTAACACTCATCCTCTGGCTTTCCCTCTCTTTCCTAACCCTGTTTGAACAAACAATACTAACTACCTTCTATTCCAGTTGAATAGTTGGATAATCCTTCCTTTGTTTACTTTCTTCTTCTTCTTCTTCTTCTTCTTCTTCTTCTTCTTCTTCTTCTTCTTCTTCCTTTGTTTATTTTCTTCTTCTTCTTCTTCTTCTTCTTGTTCTTCTTCTTCCTCCTCTTCCTTTGTTTACTTTCTTCTTCTTCTTCTTCTTCTTCTTCTTCTTCTTCTTTTTCTTCTTCTTCTTCTTCTTCATCCTCCTCTTCCTCCTCTTGCACCTCTCTGTATGATTACCTGCTTAACACGCTGCAATATAACCTGTCAGTGTATTACCCTGCTCTCCTGTTTTAACTCAACACTATATTATAACACAACACCAGATTATAACACAACACTATATTATAACACAACACTAGATTATAACACAACACTAGATTATAACACAACACCAGATTATAACACAACACTAGATTATAACACAACACTAGATTATAACACAACAATAGATTATAACGCAACACCAGATTGTAACCCAAAACTAGATTATAACACAACACTAGATTATAACACAACACTAGATTATAACACACCACTAGATTATAACACAACACTAGATTATAACACAACACCAGATTACAACACAACACTAGATTATAACACAACACTAGATTATAACACAACACCCATTTATACTATTTTATCCCGACTTTCTTTGCCATAATATTACCCCTTCCTCTCCGTGCACCCCATTCCTTGTTTCTTATTACCTCCCCAGTAGTTACCCCTCTTCTTAACTCCTCCACTCCAGTTACTCTCTCCCCTTTACCCCTCTCCTGCTCTGGTTACCCTTTACCCTCCTCTCTGTTGTTTTGCAGCCGGTGTTGATGTCGTCAGGCCACACTCCTATGTACACCTCTGCTGTTTCCACACTGGTAAGAGCGCAGAGCTGGGTTGTTGTCATCACCATCATCACTGTGGCTTTCTTACATCATTATGTATCTCCCATTGTGACATCATTACCAGTCCTGCAGTGATGTCACAAGTAAAACTTGGTTGTATCATCACAGTTCTGTTGCATCATATATTCTTTCAACGAGTATGAGGTCATCTGTGATGTGGTCATAGTGGTCATCTGTGATGTTGTCATTATGTGGTCATGCTCACACAGTAGTTATCAGCATCTGGACTGGTCATTCTCACGTTGCAGAGTTGTTGTTGCTACAGAGTGGGGCTTCATCTTCTGCATGTTCCACTTGTTTTTGGCTAATGTCTGTGTATTTTTATTTGTGAAGTTGGACTCTGTTTTGGATCACAGTGAAAAATGTGTAATAAGCTCCTAGTATTGTTTATTTTGTGGTGAAAAGCTTTTGCTGCCTGGTCTATTTGACTGGCTGATTGCCACGGCCAGTTGTGATATTGTGTCAATGGTCTACAGGATATGGATATTTGGATAAACCTTCTGTGAAGTACTGAACGTTTGATAGAGCTAGGCTTTAGGCCAGTGCAGCAGGGATAGACTGTGGCCAGGGGGGGGCAGTGTTTAACTGTGGCATTCTCGGCTCCTCATAACCTTGAAAAGGTGGCCATGCTGCATTAACTCTAATGCAATGTTTTTAATGATGAAGGCAGATAAGAGTTGCTATGATCAAAGTGCAGTTGCTGTTGGACCATTATTCTGCATATTTATTTTAAGTGCAGTTGAGGGTGTTAATGAGCATGATATTTTCCTCCATACAAACAGTAATGTATATACAGTAACGTACAGTATATGCAGCTCATTAGAAATGAAGCAGGAAGGGTGAGGAGAAGAAAATATAATATTTGTTTTCTCTTATCTGAACACATTAATCCTTATATGGCGTGTGTGTGTGTGTGTGTGTGTGTGTGTGTGTGTGTGTGTGTGTGTGTGTGTGTGTGTGTGTGTGTGTGTGTGTGTGTGTGTGTGTGTGTGTGTGTGTGTGTGTGTGTGTGTGTGTGTGTGTGTGTGTGTGTGTGTGTGTGTGTGTGTGTGTGTGTGTGTGTGTGTGTGTGTGTGTGTGTGTGTGTCGGTATGAGCTGTGATGTGATGCTGTATTGTGTGGAGTGCTCCTTAGGGATTCAGCTCCCCAGCCGGTCGGCAGTGATCCAATAAATTATATCTCCCCCAACACACACACACACTCTTGCTTCTGCAGCGACAGGAAGCCACTGATGTGATTTTATAGGCAGATGGCAGTAGTTGTGGTGTCAGTTGTGCATCTCGTCGGCTGCTAAGTGCTTGAGTGTGCTCAGTTTGCAAACAACACTGAAGACTCCTGCCCTGCTCTGCTCTGTTCTGCTCTGTTCTGCTCTGTTCTGCTCTGTTCTGCTCTGTTCTGATGCTTTGTGGCAGTGGTCACCAACCTTTTCTGAGTCAAGATCACTTTTTGAGTCAAAATGCAAACTGAAATCTACCACTCTGATTTTTTTTAAAACATTACTTAAAAAACATAAGCCTATGCTACGTTAACCAATTAAAAACAGTTCTGTAGCAATGAGGTTTGTACAGTAGGCTATAGGCCCAATACATTATCACTGCATATTGGATATGCTTGAATTGCCCTGCCAATGTTGTTCTTCTCAGACCATTTTGAAATTATATATTTTTTAAATGCAGGTATATGATCACACTGGTAATAGATCATTTGTTGTATTACTTGCTAATTTTTTTTACTGGACTGATGGCCTGCATCTGATGGTCAGTCTGAGGGGAGGTAGGGAGCAGCGGTGAGGCTGCCTCTCACCCAACTCACCGTCCCTCCTCTCTCCCTCCCTCCGCTGAGAAAAGGGGACACAGTCTTCCAGCTGATGGCAAAACTTAAGTCACACCCATTCATGTTGTTACTCCTATGACCAGAGAAAGTGAAATATTCCTCGATATTAAAAAAGACACAAGCCGCTAATAATAACAACACAAGCTTATCGAAACACTTTTCTACTCATTCATTGCAGCTGCAGTGCTGGTTGTAGCATGAGTGGAAGTAGGGAGAACTCACATTTTATGGCTTATAAAAGTTTTGAACAAAGTGTTGACAGTGCTGAATAACAACTTAAACATTAACTTACTCATAAAAACAGCAGCTCTTTGGGTATTTGTTGAGTCTCTCTCTAGTCATGGTTTTAAAAGTTTAGAAATCTCACATTATGAACTTTGCTGTGCATTCAAGGCTTATTTTTACAGATTGGCCAGCGGTAGGCCTATAAGTGCAATTTATTTGCTCTCTAGGCCTGCCGGGTAGGCAGAGTTCTACCGTCAGACACATGAAATGGTTCAAAATGGGAACACTTTGCCTTCCCGGCGCTAGGGCTGCTGAATCAAGTGCACCTACCGCCAACCGCGTGAAACGAATAAAAAAAACTAGAAAGCATGTAGTAACCAAAAAAGTGTTAAACAAATAAAAATATATTTTACATTTAAGATTCTTCAAATAGCCACCCTTTGCCTTGATGACAGCTTTGCACACTCTTGTTATTCTCTAAACCAGCTTCATGAAGTAGTCACCTGGATTGCATTTCAATTAAGAGATGTGCCTTCTTAAAAGTTCATTTGTGGAATTTCTTTCCTTCTTAATGCGTTTGAGCCAATCAGTTGTATTGTGACATTACTTTAGAACATGAAGGTCAGTCAATCCAGAAAATTTCAAGAACTTTGAAAGTTTCTTCAAGTGCAGTCGCTAAAACCATAAAGCGCTATGATGAAACTGGCTCTCATGAGGACCGCCAAAGGAATGGAAGACCCAGAGTTACCTCTGCTGCAGATAAGTTCATTAGAGTTACCAGCCTCAGAAATGGCAGCCCAAATAAATGCTTCACAGAGTTCAAGTAACAGACACATCTCAACATCAACTGTTCAAAGGAGACTATGTGAATCAAGCCTTCATGGTCAAATTGCTGCAAAGAAACCACTACTAAAGGACACCAATAAGAAGAAGAGACTTGCTTGGGCCAAGAACCATGAGCAATGGACATTAGACCGGTGGAAATGTGTCCTTTGGTCTGGAGTCCAAATTAGAGATTTTTGGTTCCAACCTCTGTGTCTTTGTGAGACGTGGTGTGGGTGAACAGATGATATCCGCATGTGTATTTCCGACCGTAAAGCATGGAGGAGGGGGTGTTATGGTGTGGGGGTGCTTTGCTGGTGACACTGTCTGTGATTTATTTAGAATTCAAGGCACACTTAATCAGCATGGCTACCACAGCATTCTGCAGATTACGCCATCCCATCTGGTTTGGGCTTAGAGGGACTATCATTTGTTTTTCAACAGGACAATGACCCAACACACCTCCAGGCTGTGTAAGGGCTATTTTACCAAGAAGGAGAGTGATGGAGTGCTGCATCAGATGACCTGGCCTCCACAATCCCCCGACCTCAACCAAATTGAGATGGTTTGGGATGAGTCGGACCGCAGAGTGAAGGAAAAGCAGCCAACAAGTGCTCAGCATATGTGGGAACTCCTTCAAGACTGTTGGAAAACATTCCAGGTGAAGCTAGTTAAGAGAATGCCAAGAGTGTGCAAAGCTGTCATCAAGTTAAAGGGTGGCTATTTGAAGTATCTCAAATATAAAATATATTTTGATTTGTTTAACTCTTTCTTGATGATTCCATATGTGTTATTTCATAGTTTTGATGTCTCCTCC
>NC_059218.1:35112386-35134886 GCF_020615455.1 Coregonus clupeaformis
GTAGCCCGTTCGTAGGCTAATTTTAGTCCATGGCAGCTCTTCCAAATAGCACTATTCCTGATATTTGAGAAGTAGGCTAATTATTAGACAGACAGGTAGGCTACAATCCCACTCAAACTGCCGACTCCACACTTGGATTACACAGCAGGAGGAGAAAGGAACACTGTCGCCGGAGTCCAAACTCTCCTCCGGCTCTCCGGAGTTATTTTTGTACCCAGACCGTGACTTTGACAACCCCGGATTTAAACGTGTTTTTCTGGCTTTGAATGTAAAGCTATCTGCGTTCCTAGCCCAATGCTTGATATCAGGGGTATTGTTGAGATTTTTGGCTTTCTATTGTTGAAATAATTTTGCATGAGTTGAATGTTCATGTTTAGTAGGCGTATTGGGTTATTTTGAGATCTTCTCCGGTTATACGGACACTCCTAATAATGTTGGCTTGTGGCAGACAGACTGCCTTGATATCGTCTTTGATATCATAAGTGTTTATGCATTGTCATATTTTTTGGAGAGGAAACGCCCCTTCAGCGCACCTCCTCTCTCTCTCTCTGCCACCCACTCACCCGGCTCGTCCATAATTTTTGAAGGTGAACGGTGTTTGTTAGGTTCCACAAGGCGGCTCAGTGTTCAGCACTCAAGCAGGATGTTCATCTCGGTGTGGTATGCCAAAAAAATGGGTCGGCGGTTCATCAACAACGTCCGGAAAGCCAAGAAGCTTCCGCACCATATAATGGTAGGCACCAAGTAAACGTGGTGGTTGACTGACTCCTCTGATGACAGATTTGTCAGAACAGCTATGTCATATTGCTATTTGGTATGGTTTCTGTGGTTAAATTGTTTGTGAAATTATGTGAAAATTATCAAAATTGAAAATTGTTTCTATGGAAATATATCGTTTTAAAAAATATATTGCACATAGACATGCTGCATCTTGAGTGAAGGTGTATTCCGAAGAATCATACATAAACTGCTTTATGGATTCAAAATACTTAGTTTGGTCTGGTCTGACACTTGCAGTCTGGCTCTCATCTAAAGCATTGTTTGGTACCAGTTTCAGACTTTGAGTGTCAACTCTCTGCCCAGAATGTGAAAAGATAGGGAGAAATGATAAGCTCAATTTGTTGAGTGAGACTTTTCTCAACTCAGTGGACTCATGGGACTAATAGCATGGATGGTTTCTCTCATGGTGACAGGAATGTATGTCTTTTAAAATACATTTGCTAAAATTGGCACTCACAAACATAACGCTTGGATTTCCCGAACGCGCATATAGAAGCCACACATTTGGTCCCTGAGAAATATGAGTGAATCACAGACCCTGTGTCCCAATAATGGGATCATATCCTCCTTTGTAGGTCCTCTGTCTACACTGTGTCAGTGTATGCTGGTATGTGTGGGAGTATATAGTGTCTACAGTCCCTCGCTGCCAAAGGTGCTTCAACAATGTACTGAGTAAAGGGTCTGAATACTTTTTTTTATTTGTAATACATTTGCAAAAATGTCTGAACCTGTTTTTGCTTTGTTATTATGGGGTATTGTGTGTAGATTGATGAGGGGGAAAAAAACATTTAATCCATTTTAGAATAAGGCTGTAACGTAACAAAATGTGGAAAAAGTCAAGGGGTCTGAATACTTTCCGAATACACTGTATATAGTGTCTACAGTTCTGATTATCCTCTGAGTCCCTTCTATGTGATGCTATGCATTTGTCATTTACAGTTTCAGTGTGCAGGGATGTGTAGCTGGTCCTTATCTCTCCCTCTCTCGCTCAAACACAAACACACAGCTTTACACACATTTACACACCGTATTTATTTTCTGTGGGAGTGCATAAGGGGCTTTCATAAAGAATGGTGTGTGAGTGATTTCCCATCGAAATGAACCCCTGTAACATCCCCATTGCAATCACAGTGGCACATGCAAACATGCACACGCGTGTGTGGATCTGCTGCCATTCTCTCCCTTCCCCCTACATCTATATCTCCCTCTCTCATCCCTCTCTCATCCCCCCACCTTCCTCTCCTCCTGTCCTTCCTTGGTTAGAGCTGTGCTGCCCTCAGGTCAGGGCCAGTCTGGAGTGTACTTGCCTTTTCTGTTCCTGTCTCTCCTCCTGCAATTGTTCTCTCTCTCTCTCTCTCTCTCTCTCTCTCTCTCTCTCTCTCTCTCTCTCTCTCTCTCTCTCTCTCTCTCTCTCTCTCTCTCTCTCTCTCTCTCTCTCTCTCTCTCTCTCTCTCTCTCTCTCTCTCTCTCTCTCTCTCTCTCTCAGCATCTGTTTACCCTGATTTCCCCCTTAAACAGAGTACACATTTAGACACAGCAATGACAGAAATAGAAACCAATCTCTCGTTGCCTGACTGACTGCATAATCAGTGCTGTTCTGGAAGATTAAAACACTCCAATGAAAACATCTGATTGTTGATACTTGTGTTTATATTGCAATATGAATGGTATTCCACATGAAGCACTGAAATGAATAGACAGTTGTGATTGATGTTGGGAGAGATAGTGTAGGTGAGTGAGTGGGTTTGTGTAAGTGAGTGAGAAGGTTTGTGTGGGTTTGTGTAGGTGAGTGAGAAGGTTTGTGTGGGTTTGTGTAGGTGAGTGAGTGGGTTTGTGTGGGTTTGTGAAGGTGAGTGAGTGGGTTTGTGTGGGTTTGTGTAGGTGAGTGAGTGAGTTTGTGTGGGTTTGTGTAGGTGAGTGAGTGGGTTTGTGTGGGTTTGTGTGGGTTTGTGTAGGTGAGTGAATGAGTTTGTGTGGGTTTGTGTAGGTGAGAGTGTGGGTTTGTGTGGGTAAGTGAGCGTGTTGGCATAGCTTTTAGGTTAATTGTGGTTCATTTTGTCCTGACTGATTGAAGTCATTTGATAAGCTGCTTTCTGTTTTGTTTGATCAATTGTTGAGGGTATTGGGGCACATTATTATGACACTGCTTATCTGTTGGCTTATGTAGACCCACATTGCGTATACTACAGGTACAACATACAGCTATCCTACTAGACATATGTTAGGATTTTTATTTCATGAAATAATCTGACAGAGACTAGAGGTATTATCTGAGTTAGTCTGTTAGATCATTATTATAGGTATATTATCATTTGAAACATGATCATGTTCCCTAATTTTGCTTGACTTAAAAATAGCTGTTTCCGACTGATGTGTTGGGGTTGTGCATTGACATATTTATAGTGTTTTAAAAGGGAGCTTTCTAGTCTCCCATGCAAGTATAGACATGCTCTCTAGTGCATCCTGATCCTGAAGTGAGCGATGATCGATCTGTGGAGAGACAGAGTGGCTGGAGCAAAAACCAAAATAATGCTTTGTTTAAAGGGTAGCAGCCATCGATCGCTTTCTTAATGAACACACACAAAGTAGCACTCCACCGCTTCGTTGATTCTACCTTTCCTCCAAGCTCTCTCTCTCTCACCCACTCTCTCTCTCCTCTGCTGTCTATCTCTCCCTCTCTGTCTCTTTTTTGTTCTCTCTCATTCCTCCCGCTGTCTCTCTCTGTTTGCTCCCCTGTTGAGGCCTGGTGAAAGCCTGCTGGTCAGCATATTTAGGCTAGCTGTGTATTCATATTTCAGCACTCTCTGAGGCCCGGCTCAAATTTGATGTTAAAACATTTAAACTCCAGGGAGGTAGTGGGGCTAGTTTCAGCTGTTTGCTGAGGAACTACCTTTAACCTTTGCCTCTGCAGCAGACTGACTGATTGTCTTTCACATCATCACCTAAACCTGCACACTGACTCCAAAATGACTCCACATTTCCTCCTACTCTATAGCAGGTGTATACGTCAACAATACACACAGCAAAATGCAGCCTCGCAAACACACACATCCGCTCAATAAGATATACTGTACAAACGAACAAAACATATATTCTCTCAATCGCTCTCTTTATCTCTCTCAATCTCTCTCTTTCTCTATCTCGCTCTTTCTCTGTCTCTCTCTCTTGTTTTTTTCTGTCTCTGTCTTTCTCTTTCTCTGTCGCTCTCTCTTTCTCTTTCTGTCTCTCTCTTTCTCTGTCTCTCTCTCTGTCTCTCTCTTCTCTCTCTCTCTTCTTTGTAATGGCTCCAGGGTATTGTGAGTCTAGAAATCAAGCAATCACATCACGCTCCTCCAACCCCTTATCTGTCCTTACAGTCACAGTCCCTTCCATGGGGCGAGGCTCTCCTTCCTTTCTCAGGGCTCCCAGTCTCAGTGTTTTTGTCGTTTGCCTTTACCCCTTGTCCTCTGGTGATTACTGCTTGTTGTTTGGACCCTGTCAGCCTGCAGAGGGCTGGACAGTGAAGTGTGCTGGATTGGATCTCAGGATGCCCTCCTATGGGGAAACACAGGCCAGAAGTGAAATGTTAGACTGTTAGAGGACAGTGGTGATCAGGGTTGGGGATAAAGCTTGTGTTTAAGGAATACGTTAATTTAAGGATTATTGTCAAGATCAGTTTTCTGGTAAGGGCTGTGATTTTGATCCAGAGGTCCAAGTTAGTGGCTAAGGTCAAGGCTCAGGAGTTTGATATCGGACAAGGGGTGTCAGGTTATATCAGGAGTTTCAGTTTAACAGTGAAGGTTTGGGGGCGGCCTGGAACTGAAAGATGATGGGAGAGCTGAGTAGGTGGCGTAAAAGTATATGTGGGCGACTGTTAAATCCCCTAAATCCTGGCAACTCCAGCCTCCCACTTCCTGACAAAGGACAGGGAGGGAGTCGCCTATCAAAACCCCTGCAGGAGGACTGTGTGCACTGGGGGTTGTGCACTGACTGCACAGTGTATGTTCCTCAGCCTGGATATATAGGATACTTTTAACACATCAGACAGTAGCTCGACGTGTTTGTTAAAGTCGTGAGCGGCTCTGTGCAGCCATACAGTAACAGAAGGTGACACAGGCTCAAGGCAGGAGGAGAGGTGTAGGCCGACCCTGGGATGAAATCCCTGTAGTAGAAATACACATCCTTTTTGAGGTATAGAGTTGTTTTTTTAATCTGGCCCAGATCTGTCCAAATGGTTTGATTAGCCTATAGAGTAACTAAGTACTGTAGCTTATAGTTTGTGGGGCCTGAAATGTACTGCTTTAATTTTAAGTAGTGTAGAAGAGATGCAGGTTTTGATTGATTTAGCAGCTTGGTTTTGAGGTTGTGAACCTGGAACAGAGATACAGTGCCTTGCAAAAGTATTCATCCCCCTTGGCATTTTCCTATTTTGTTGCATTACATCCTGTAATTTAAATGGATTTTTATTTGGATTTCATGTAATGGACATACAAAATAGTCAAAATTGGTGAAGTGAAATGAAAAAAATAACTTGTTTCAAAAAAGTCTAAAAAATCAATAGTGAAAAGAGGTGGTTGCATATGTATTCACCCCCTTTGCTATGAAACCCCTAAATAAGATCTGGTGCAACCAATTACCATCAGAAGTCACATAATTAGTTAAATAAAGTCCACCTGTGTGCAATCTAAGTGTCACATGATCTCAGTATATATACACCTGTTCTGAAAGGCGCCAGAGTCTGCAACACCACTAAGCAAGGGGCACCAACAGGCAAGCGGCACCATGAAGACCAAGGAGCTCTCCAAACAGGTCAGGGACAAAGTTGTGGAGAAGTACAGATCAGGGTTGGGTTAAAAAAAAAATCTGAAACTTTGAACATCCCACGGAGCACCATTAAATCCATTATTAAAAAATGGAAAGAATATGGCACCACAACAAACCTGCCAAGAGAGGGCCGCCCACCAAAACTCACAGACCAGGCAAGGAGGGCATTAATCAGAGAGGCAACAAAGAGCCCAAAGATAACCCTGAAGGAGCTGCAAAGCTCCACAGCGGAGATTGGAGTATCTGTCCATAGGACCACTTTAAGCCATACACTCCACAGAGCTGGGCTTTACGGAAGAGTGGCCATAAAAAAGCAGTTGCTTAAAGAAAAAAATAAGCAAACACGTTTGGTGTTCGCCAAAAGGCATGTGGGAGACTCCCCAAACATATGGAAGAAGGTACTTTAAAATTTAGCTTTTTGGCCATCAAGGAAAATGCTATGTCTGGCGCAAACCCAACACCTCTCATCACCCCGAGAACACCATCCCCACAGTGAAGCATGGTGGTGGCAGCATCATGCTGTGGGGATGTTTTTCATCGGCAGGGACTGGGAAACTGGTCACAATTGAAGGAATGATGGATGGCGCTAAATACAGGGAAATTCTTTCTGTTTCAGTCTTCCAGAGATTTGAGACTGGGACGGAGGTTCACCTTCCAGCAGGACAATGACCCTAAGCATACTGCTAAAGCAACACTTGAGTTGTTTAAGGGGAAACATTTAAATGTCTTGGAATGGCCTAGTCAAAGCCCAGACCTCAATCCAATTTAGAATCTTTGGTATGACTTAAGGATTGCTATACACCAGCGGAACCCATCCAACTTGAAGGAGCTGGAGCAGTTTACCCTTGAAGAATGGGCAAAAATCCCAGTGGCTAGATGTGCCAAGCTTATAGAGACATACCCCAAGAGACTTGCAGCTGTAATTGCTGCAAAAGGTGGCTCTACAAAGTATTGACTTTGGGGGGGTGAATAGTTATGCACGATC
Source organism: Coregonus clupeaformis (assembly GCF_020615455.1). Classification (NCBI taxonomy): domain Eukaryota; kingdom Metazoa; phylum Chordata; class Actinopteri; order Salmoniformes; family Salmonidae; genus Coregonus; species Coregonus clupeaformis. The sequence goes on from NC_059218.1 coordinate 35,118,955, forward strand.
AAGTTATCCGTTTTTTTCTTATTTCTTGTTTGTATCACAATAAAAAATATTTTGCATCTTCAAAGTGGTAGGCATGTTGTGTAAATCAAATGATACAAACCCCCCAAAAACATTTTAATTCCAGGTTGTAAGGCAACAAAATAGGAAAAATGCCAAGGGCGATGAATACTTTTGCAAGCCCCTGTAAGGGAGAGGTTCTATAACACCTACAGGGACGGCTTGTTCAATAGGGCGATATGGGCGACGCACTGCCAAACGGGAAAAGGAAGGGATTTTTTTTCTAATCAATTATAAAAAAAAAATATATAAAAAATTATAATTTTTTTTTATAAATTTTAAAAAAATTATATCACGGCAACAGCAGTTATCAGTGTTCACGTCTGATCTGCCAGCCACTAAATGTCAAATCAGGCTAAAGTCGTGCTTCAAATGGCCCCGCCCGTTTTTTGGGCGATTTCAGTCAGGTTGAAAATCGCCCAGAAGTCTCTCATAGCCTGTCATGTAAAATCTATTTTTTTCACATTTCAAAGCTTTCAATACATTCTCTATGGGTGTCTGTGGGCTTGCACTTACGCGCTTCGTCATACGTGACGTAACGTTGAACGTAACTAAGACAATGGCGGCTATCAGCGTCTATGTTGCGACCTGCAGTGTGGCGTTATTTTATGTTTTTAATTTGTAGACTTAGTTTACAAACATTCTGCAAACATTCTGCTTTGGACTGATCTTCGGTTTTGGACTGATCTTGTTGATCGTGTACATACCCGCTACGAACGGACTAAATAATGAAAACGCTGCTGGCAGAGAGGTGGAGCCGCCACCTTCACCCTGGTCAGAGCGGACCGCGATCCTGGTAAGAGAGCGACTCTGTACCCCGACATTGAACTGCTTTCTGTGTCATTGAACCTTACTATTGTTGATAAAACAAGTTTACTGGAGAACGGAGAAAAAGTAGAGACTTTTGGACAAGGTGGATAATTGTATAATATAAGGCAGTTTATTCAGAGGTAAAGATATCTGCAATCGCGTTCACGGACCCGTTCGTCAAACTCTTAGGGAGCTATAAATCAAGCCCCATTACTTACCATATCAGATAAGAGAAATTGCTGCAGCTACATATATTTTACATCCTGGCCCTACATAGTTCACTATTTGCATCACTTACCAAAATATTACATGTGGTCATATATGCTTGGAAAGTGGAGATGCCATAGAACGTCAAAAAAGTAAACATTGCTGGAGACACATTGCGTTTGCTAGCGAAGAGATTTGTTGTGGCAAATGAACTTGGGCTGGGAATTGCCAGGAACCTCACGATAAGATATATGCATCAGCATTGCGAGTCTCATGATTCTATACGTATTGCGATTCGATACTGTGATTTTATTGCGCACCATATGTCTGTTGCAGAGGGATCAGAAAGCCATGAGAACGAGTTTTGATCAGTCATGGAAATAAAAGTGCTGAAAACAAATTGGCTCCCAATGTGAAAAGATTGAGAACAAGCTATGAAGGAACAATAATGGTGTTTTGGTGCAGGTACAGCCAACTAGCGCTAAAATATTGCGATATTGTCAATACAGTATATCGTAAAGTATCACTATGTAACTCGATTTCTTTCACCCCAATCCCTCAAATTAACGGTAAATAACTGAATTGTTTGCCCCACATTTAGCTAAGATGATTAGCTAGCCAGCTAAAATGTTTTATTTAGTTAGCAGTCGCATCTACAATAGTTTACTGTCAATAACATGTCTCCAAAAATGACGTGGTGTCTCCAATTGTGTTGACATTTTACAATTGCAATGCGCATCCATGAGTATCCACTTTCTGTAGCTCAGCTGGTAGAGCATGGTGCTTGTAACGCCAAGGTAGTGGGTTCGATCCCCGGGACCACCCATACACAAAAATGTATGCACGCATGACTGTAAGTCGCTTTGGATAAAAGCGTCTGCTAAATGGCATATTATTATTATTATTATTATTATTATTCTGAAGAGAGCCCAAACATTGTGTGCAGACATTTTATGCAATAAATGAAGTAGGTTCAATCTAGTAGTTCTGATCTTCTGATTGGTCCTGATGAGTTGGGCGAGGTCCCCTCCAGGCTACTGTCACTGTTGCATTGGCTCTGAGTCGGGTTCTCTGTCTTCAAATGTTCAGCCTAAGAGAGGGGATTTTTTGTGTGTGTGTGTGTGTGTGTGTGTGTGTTTAACAGTGATGATGTGTGTGTGTGTGTGTTTTAACAGTGATGATGTGTGTGTGTGTGTGTTTGTGTGTGTGTGTGTCCTCAGAGCAAGAACTCGTGAGTTGGAAGAACTGAGAGGCCTATGGCGTGGGTGTTGTCCTTGGCCACCTGCTGACAAGGCTGACAAGATAGGACCCTTTGTCCATTGTTATTGGATAGGAACATAACTTATAACCAGCTCCTGACCTAAATAGATCTTAGCACAACATTTTACTCAACATATCATATTCCATATTCACTATAACAAATATATTTACTACGACATTAGCAAGAACCGCCACATCCTCAGCCGGCTAATCCAGTGTGTGAAGTTTTGCGGAGTGTTTGAGTTAGCTTTGCGAGGCAAAGATGAAACTGAGGGCTCCACCAACCCTGGTAAGCCAACACTTTTGAGATCAGTCAATAAATGCTTCTGGTATTGACTTATATGCTGCCCCTGTCTTCATGTTGTTGCTGGACATATCTTTTTTTAAATGTGTGTAGGTCACCTAAATCATCAGAAAAATTGCCCCTCCTGAGAATTTTTTCAGGAGCCGCCACTGAACACCTACACTCCAATATGTTCTCATTCCTCTCTCTCTCTCTTTCTCTCTCCTCTCTTGCGTTCCTTTCTTTCCTCTCTCTCTCTCTCTCTCTCTCTCTCTCTCTCTCTCTCTCTCTCTCTCTCTCTCTCTCTCTCTCTCTTTCTCTCTTTCCTCTCTCTCTCCTCTCTCTTTCCTCTCTCTTTCCTCTCTCTTTCCTCTCTCTTTCTCTCTTTCCTCTCTCTCTCCTCTCTCTTTTCTCTCTCTTTCCTCTCTCTTTCCTCTCTCTGGCTCCTCTCTCGCTCTTTCCTCTCTCCTCTCTCTTTCTCTCCTCTCTCTTTCCAACAGCAATTAATTAAGAGCCTAACAAGCTGCATTAATGAGTCTGTTCGGGGGTATGGAAGGGAGGGGGGAGGGGGGAGGAGAAGAGGGTGGTGGGGTGGGGGGCACTGCAGAGAGAAGTTAAACTTTTCTGTTGGGACAGATGTTCTGTCTTTAGGTAAGTGAATGAAGAGAGAGAGAGCGAGAGAGAGAGAGCGAGAGAGAGAGCGAGAGAGAGAGAGAGAGAGAGAGAGAGAGAGAGAGAGAGAGAGAGAGAGAATGAGTGGGGTACTGTAGCCCATAAGGAATTGAAATGGGGTTTCTGGCTTATGTCCAGGTGAAGATGACATCATCCCTCAGGCGTCCTCTGCTCCTAAAACTGTGTGTCTCTGCTGAATGCCTCATCACCATACAGATAGATGACCATGCACTAAATGGAGATGGAAGGAAGACATCTACTCTAGACTAGAGATGTAGGGCGGCAGGTAGCCTAGCAGTTAAGAGCGTTGGGCCAGTAATCCCCAAGCCGACTCGGTGAAAAATCTTTCTGTGCCCTTGAGCAAGGCACTTAACCCTAATTACTCCTGTAAGTCGCTCTGGATAAGAGCGTCTGCTAAAAGGTGAAAAAATAAATGTAAGATAACACAGATAATGAGCATATCTCTTGATCTGATCTCAAGTACCTCTCTCCCTCTGTCTTTTCATGATTGCATTGCATATTCTCTACGTCATAGCATATTACTGTATCTCACCCCATAGTTACAGCATAGGAAGCAATAGGCCCCTAATAATGCTAATCCTAAAGGAATCCCATAGGAATATTTCTGGAAAGTACAGAGAACTGTACATGAAATGCCTGACAGTTTCAGTGTACAGCCCAAATGGAGCTGTCAGTGTCAAGAGTTAAGAGCAGATTGATCAGGTGATGCTTCAGATTACGTAATAGAAGTAATGGAAAGGATTTCTATTCCCCTGTTGTTTTTGCTAGGATGTTCTATGCCATATAGCTAGGGCTTTAGAGCATCGGAATGGAAATCCAGGTTACCATGGAGACAAGCTTTCCTCCGAGCCTCAGAGGCCCCAGTGGCTGATGCTACTGTATACTGTAGCCATGGTAGCGGTGGTCAGGACAGGAGCGAGGGATGGAGTGGGAGAGATGGTTTGCACCCCGGCTGGCTCAGAGCTGTGGGAGAGAAGTAGAGAGTGAGAGAACAACCTTTGTTTTCATGTTAACCTTATTATTACGTAAACACTTTCAGTCACAGCTTTAAGGGAAGGGATTTGAGGGGCCAAACCTCCAGAGGATAGTTTGGGACAAATTGGCCAATGATGAATACAAACTGTCTGTACAGAGAGAACATGTGACATTTCAGTAGATGCAGTATGCGCTGTATAAGCAGCATGGAGAAAGAGGAATGGTTGGATAGAGTTCGAACTTAAGGGATGGAGATAGAATTATCGCGATATGGGATGTATCTGAGACTCATTGGAACGGTGTGATTGTCTGTGTGCGGGGGTTGTGTGTGGGGTGTGTGTGAGAGAGAGTGTCTGTGTATCTCTGCGGGCTGTCAGTTGTGTGAAGGTCAGCAGGCTGATTTCATGCTGCTGCTGTTGTTTGCTGCTCTGTAAGCACTTTGGATGCACAGTGTCTCCCTCATGCTAATCAGAGAGGGACAAAATGACAACGGAATAGGGATATACGTTTAGATAGATAGAGAGAGAGAGAGAGAGAGGACGGTAGAGCATTCTCTAAGGAGTGCGAGAGAGAGAGAGAGAGAGAGAGAGAGAGAGAGAGAGAGAGAGAGAGAGAGAGAGAGCATTCTCTAAGGAGTACAGAATGCAGAATGCTGCATCCCCTCTTCTTACATTAGATGGGGAGATGCAACGATCATTATTTTGGAGAGAGAAGCAGCGAGGGGACAGGGCTGAAAGGGATGAAGGGAGTTAAAAAGAGAGAGAGAGAGAGAGGGAGATATTGAGAGATGGAAGTAAAATCACCACCAGACAGAGTGTAGTCTCTGTCACTGTACAGGATGAGCCTACACCATCTTAATGCCAACAGGTCTGCCACGTCATTGACTTGTTGTCTTGTCAAATGCTGTATTAGCAGCTCCCTGATTAATGACATCTAGTCTGCTGAGAAATAGATGTCCTGTCCATTGGTCTCAGCTTTCAGTTGGGCTCTTCTCTGCTCACAGGTCACCAGTGATGCAGCATGCATCTGTAGGCTTTGTAGAATGCTGAGCTAGAGGAACCACATGGATTGCCTTGAAAGCTAACATCTCTGTTAGATGCTGCCTCGATGTTGCCTTTCATGATGGTGTTATTAAACGACTACAAACCCTGAATGTATTCACAGAGTCATGTCACAGAACGTTGTCAATATGACACTAACCCAGGGCTTTGCTAGATAACGTTGACTCACAAGAAAGATATGCAATGTCAGGGGCCTTGTGCCTGGGGCCTTGTGCCTGGGTCCTTGTGGCTGGCTCCTTGTTGCTGGGTCCTTGTGGCTGGGTCCTTGTGGCTGGGTCCTTGTGGCTGGGGTCTTGTGCCTGGGGTCTTGTGCCTGGGGCCTTGTGCCTGGGGCCTTGTGCCTGGGGTCTTGTGCCTGGGGCCTTGTTCCTGGGGTCTTGTGGCTGGGTCCTTGTGGCTGGGTCCTTGTGCCTGGGGTCTTGTGCCTGGAGCCTTGTGCCTGGGGCCTTGTGGCTGGGATTTTGTGCCTGGGGCCTTGTGGCTGGGATTTTGTGCCTGGGGCCTTGTTCCTGGGGTCTTGTGGCTGGGTCCTTGTGGCTGGGTCCTTGTGGCTGGGTCTTGTGGCTGGGTCCTTGTGGCTGGGTCTTGAGGCTGGGGTGTGGAGCAGTCAGTGTGTCAGGCAGGCAGTGACTGTTTGTGGTGTTGTCATCATCATTAGGCTATAAAATGGCTGAGGCTGTGACTGCAGGGCCTTCCTGCCTGCCTGCCTGCCTGCAGAGGTAGAGGCTCCACAGTCTGAGCAGGGCAGACTGACTCCATGCCTGCTTATCCTGAGGAATCACTTAAACACTATCTCACTGTACAGAAGGAGGGACTGGGACAGAACATTTTTGTGTCTGCGACAAGGCCCGTGGGCCTGAATATTTGTAGTGTGTGTGTGCATGTGTAGTGTGGGCTAACATTTTCTCTCCTTCTCTCTCATCCCCTCTCAATTCAATTCAATTCAATTTAAGGCTTTATTGGCATGGGAAACATATGTTTACATTGCCAAAGCAAGTGAAATAGATAATAAACAAAAGTGAAATAAACAATAAAAAATGTACAGGAAATATTACACTCTCTCCCTCCCTCTTTCTCTTCCCCTCTCTCTCTCCTTTTTCCAGGGAAATTCTCCTCCAGTGGTGGTGAACACTGACACACTTGACGGCTCCCCCTACGTAAGGATCATACGCCCACTATGCTACATTATTTACTGCATAGCACTGGTTGATTGATCATCATCCTACACAATCCTCATCCCATATTACAGCGTTGCTCTCCTCAGAGTCTTTGTTATCACTCATTGAAAGTGTGATAACACTGTCTTCTTCTCTCAGATCAACGGGACAGAGGGGGAAATTGAGTATGAAGAGATTACACTAGAAAGAGTGAGTGTCTTTTCAACAGATAACTGGAATGGTGCCAACATGGTGTCAAAGCTTTAATATTATAATCCTACAACTGATCAGGGATAGCCACATTAAAATGTATGTAATCTAATACACTTCGGTCTATAATAGTCACCATGTTTGACACTGTGCGTTATGGTGTGTGTGTTCAGGGTAACTCAGGCCTGGGTTTCAGTATAGCTGGGGGAACGGATAATCCTCATGTTGGTGATGACCCCAGCATCTTCATCACCAAGATCATCCCTGGGGGAGCTGCGGCCCAGGACGGACGGCTGAGGTACACTACTAACTAACTACTGTACCTAACGCAGCTAACATCACCTCCTCTTCACCACCCTCAAGTTGTCAATCCCAACCTTGACTCTCAGTCATACACACACCCATAGGCACACGTGTATGTACACACGTGAATATTCACAGGCTCAAGCATGCATATGCAAATGCACACAGACACACACACAGACACAAACACACAAACAAACCCACAACTCAGAGCTACACCAGTGATGTAGGCTACTCATGTCAGTGCCATCTGGGTCTCTGAGGGAGAAAACCCCTCCCTCCCAACCAACCTCCCCCTCCCCTCCCTCTCATCCCTCCCCTTCACAGACTGCATTCACTCAGTCAGCCAGACAGACACTTTTCACCACTGAGCCCACCAATCACAGAGGAGCTGCCTAAATATAGTCCGCCCCCTTCCCGCTGCTCCCTCCTCTTCCCCCTACCCAGGCAATCAGTACAGTACCACACTCCAACATCCATCTCTGTGTCAGCCCTGGCCTAGGGGCTGGCCAGCACTCACACTCTCTCCCTCACAGGCCTGTCCATTACTGAAGGAATTTAACTTGGCACTTAAAGGGCACATTTGGGATTCTAAAAGGTATCAGAGGAGATTAATATTACACGTCTACCACGTCACTGGCTGGCTGAGTTGCCTCCATCAAAATCACACTTTTCATTACTCCTCATACATTTGATATTACCCTGAATGATATAGACAATTCTATAGCTTTGAATGCATCAAAAGACAGTTTGACAGTCACTAAAAAGTGTTGAAATGTGCCTCTAAAATAAATATTTACCAGTGTAAATTTAGTGTGGTCCTCGAATGAAGCAAGATGGTATTTAAAAGGTAGTGTTTTCATGGTGGGTGATTTTGCAAAGGCAAGTGTCAGAATGTAACTTTAGGAGCAGATGACGTAATGGACAAGGTCATAACAATGTCAGGTCCTGAATATTAATGATCACCAAGGTTTTGAAAAATGTGAATCACATTATGGTGCTTTAAAAGCCTTGTCTGCTATGTATCGGCATACTCTGAGGACCTCAAAATGAGCTGACGCTGAGCCATAGGACTTGTGTACTGACTGACTGACTGACTGAGCCATAGGGCTGGTGGACTGACTGACTGACTGACTGACTGACTGACTGGCTGACTGACTGGCTGACTGACTGACTGAGCCATAGGGCTGGTTGACTGACTGACTGAGCCATAGGGCTGGTGGACTGACTGACTGATTGGCTGACTGGGCCAAAGGGCTGGTGGACTGACTGACTGACTGAGCCATAGGGTTGGTGGACTGACTGACTGACTCACTGGCTGACTGACTGACTGACACTCTACCTCCCCTTACGAAACAAACAGTGTAAAAACAACATGGTTTTTGGACACGTGTGAAAAAATTCACATGTGAAATATTATTTATTTTTGTTGACATTTTCATGAGTCAGACATGTGTGAGATTTCACATGTAAATTGTGAATGTGACATTCCAGATACAGTGCCTTTGGAAAGTATTCAGACTTTTTCCACATTTTGTTATGCTAGAGCCTTATTCTAAAATTGATTAAATTAATAAAAATCCTCAGCAATCTACACACAATACCCCATAATGACTTAGCAAAAACAGATTTTAGGGAAATGTTTGCAAATGTATTAAAAATAAAAAACATAAATACTTTATTTACATAAGTATTCAGACCCTTTGATATGAGACTAGAAATTGAGCTCAGATGCATCATGTTTCCATTGATCACCCTTGAGATGTTTCTACAACTTGATTGGAGTCCACCTGGCGTAAATTCAATTGATTGGACAAGATTTGGAAAGGCACATACCTGTCTATATAAGGTCCCACAGTTGACAGCGCATGTCAGAGCAAAAACCAAGCCATGAGGTCAAAGGAATTGTCAGAGACAAGGATTTTGTCGAGGCACAGATCTGGGGAAGGGTACCAAAACATGTCTGCAGCATTGAAGGTCCCCAAGTTCACAGTGGCCTCCATCGTTCTTAAATGGAAGAAGTTTGGAACCACCAAGACTCTTCCTAGAGCTGGCCGCCCGGCCAAACTGAGCAATCGAGGGACAAGGGCCTGGGGCAGGGATGTGACCAAGAACCCGATGGGGTCTCTGACAGAGCTCTAGAATTCCTCTGTGGAGATGGGAGAACCTTCCAGAAGGACAACCATCTCTGCAGCACTCCACCAATCAGGCCTTTATGGTAGAGTGGCCAGACGGAAGCCACTCCTCAGTAATAGGCACATGACAGCCCACTTGGAGTTTGCCAAAAGGCACCTAAAGACTCACAGACCATGAGAAACAAGATTCTCTGGTCTAATGAAACCAAGATTGAACTCTTTGGCCTGAATGCCAAGCATCACGTCTGGAGGAAACCTGGCACCGTCCCTACGGTGAAGCATGGTGGTGGCAGCATCATGCTGTGGGGATGTTTTTCAGCGGCAGGGACTGGGAGACTAGTCAGGATCGAGGGAAAGATGAACAGAGCAAAGTACAGAGAGATCCTTGATGAAAACCTACTTCAGAGCGCTCAGGACCTCAGACTGGGGTGAAGGTTCACCTTCCAACAGGACAACGACCCTAAGCACACAGCCACGACAACGCAGGAGTGGCTTCGGGACAAGTCTCTGAATGTCCTTGAGTGGCCCAGCCAGTCTGGACTTGAGCCCGATCAAACATCTCTGGAGAGACCTGAAAATAGCTGTGCAGCGACGCTCCCCATCCAACCTGACAGAGCTTGAGAGGATCTGCAGAGGGAGAAACGCCCTAAATACAGGTGTGCCAAGCTTGTAGCGTCATACCCAAGAAAACTCGATGCTGTAATCGCTGCCAAAGGAGCTTCAATAAAGTACTGAGTAAAGGATCTGAATACTTATGTAAATGTGATATTAGCAAAAATTTCTAAAAACTTGTTTTTGCTTTATCATTATGGGGTATTGTGTGTAGATTGATGAGGAAAACAAACAGTTTTATCAAGTTTAGAATAAGGCTTTAACGTAACAAAATGTGGAAAAACTCAAGGGGTCTGAATACTTTCCGAAGGCACTGTTCTCCAATCAAGGGACCGACCAGGACTGACCCTGCTTAGCTTCAGACGCGTACCAGCAGTTGGGTGCAGTTTTCTAAGGCACTGCATCGTAGTGCTAGCTGTGCCACTAGAGATCCTGGTTCGAATCCAGGCTCTGTCGTAGCCGGCTGCGACCGGGAGACCCATGGGGTGGCGCACAATTGGCCCAGCATCGTCCAGGGTAGGGGAGGGAATGGCCGGCAGGGATGTAGCTCAGTTGGTAGAGCATGGTGTTTGCAACGCTAGGGTTGTGGGTTCGATTCCCACAGGGGGCCAGTATGAAAAAAATACAAAAATACAAAAAAAAATAATGCAGGGTGCTATTTTGCTCTAATTAATGTGCCAAAACTTGCAACTGGAAAAAAGGCAGTGAAAGCAAATGCCAGGGTAACATAACCAAAGATAGGGAAAATTGCAGGAAAGACTGATGTGTTTTTTGATCATTAAAAGTATTCACTTTTTTATTTTTTTCATCCATTTGCAATTCATGTGTTTTGCTTTCAATATCATTTTTGTCTGGACGTGGGTACACAGGCCCGTGAGCAACTGCGGCCCCTCATGATGAGTTCAGATTTTTTGTGGCCCAGATCCCCATCAAAGTTGTCCATCTCTGGTTGTTTATGTTTACTTTCTTTACAAATATTGGAGTAAAAAAAGCTTATATTTTGGGTTCTGATGGGGTACGACAGTTTAACTAAGCTCATGAGGCATTTATAAGTTATATTCTTCAAGAATCAATGGGTACATATCATATATGTATAAGTCCAGAAATGGATGTACAGCCATTAACCTGCCCAATTTTTTTTGTATTTTGTCCACTGTTCCGCGAATGTCCCGCAAAATCATTCCCTTTTCCTGCATTGGGGCTTTTTAGATGTGGTCACCCTAATTCCACCGGTGGAAACATTGCTACTGAAACATGTTAACAACATCTTTTCACATGTGAGGAGAATAACATTATTTCAACCCCACATGTGAATCAGCAATTCCACATGTGAAAGTGACATTTTCACAGTTGAATTTGATTTTCACTTTCACAAGCGGAATTGCAAGTTCATATTTGAAAAACAATCACATGTAAAAATCTAATTTGCTGTTTTATATGTGAAAAACCCTCATGAGAAAATCTCACTTTTCACATATGAAACTGGCTGCAAATGTGATTTTCACATGTGAATGTTTTTCACATGAGGTGAAAACATGTTATTCTCCTCATGTGAAAAGGTGGTGTTAACATGAGAACTCTAAATGTAATACCTGTGAAAATATGGTTTCACTTGTGAAATTTAAGCTCAACATGTGAAATCAGCTATTTCACATGAGAACATGTGATATCACATGTGAAACTGCAAATTTGACTTGTTTTTTTGTAAGGGTCTGACTGACTGACTGACTGACTGACTCTGACTGCTCCTCTCTCTGTGTAGTTAGAGTGAAGGCCAGCCCAGCTTCAGCAGGTCACGTGCCACATGACAGGAGGATGGGGCTAAGAGAGTATGCTGTAACAGAGATGATGTTGCACAGGGCCGTCTCAAATGGAGGAGAGAATAGGAGAGATGTCAGAGGAGGAGGGACATTGTTTGGGGTATTATTCTGTATATCAGACTCATCACTAACAATAAACCTCCCTCTCGCTGTTCTCTCTATCTCTCTCTCTCTCTCGCTCTCCCTCTCTCTGTCTCTGTCTGTCTCTCTCTCTCTCTCTCTCTCTCTCTCTCTCTCTCTCTCTCTCTCTCTCTCTCTCTCTCTCTCTCTCTCAGTGTGAATGACAGTATCCTGTTTGTGAATGATGTTGATGTGAGGGAGGTGACCCACAGTCTGGCTGTAGAGGCTCTGAAGGAGGCGGGGGCTATCGTCCGCCTCTACGTGCTGCGCAGGAAACCAGCCGCAGAGAAAGTTACAGAGATCAAACTCATCAAAGGGCCCAAAGGTACAGCTCGGTTTAGGTGTCTGTTTGTTTGTATGCTTACATATTTATGTACCTGTCAGTTATTATTTACATCTTTCTTCCTACCTCTCTCTCTCTCTTGTTCTCTATCTTGTTCTCTCTCTCTCTCTCTCTCTCTCTCTCTCTCTCTCTCTCTCTCTCTCTCGCTCCCTCTCTCTCTTCCTCCCTCTCTCTCTCTCTCTCGCTCTCTCTGCCCCATCCTGTCCCTCCCATAGGTTTAGGTTTCAGCATCGCTGGAGGGGTGGGTAACCAGCACATTCCAGGAGACAACAGCATCTATGTCACTAAGATCATCGAGGGTGGAGCTGCTCACAAGGACCAGCGGCTGCAGATAGGGGATAAGATACTGGCGGTCAGTCCTCACACACACACACACACACAGTGCCAGGCAGACTCGCTGTCTTACACATAATAGAGGAACACTTAGACACGCCAACACATATTGTCTACTTCAGTAGCTTAGGTGCATTAAGAGCCTAGATAAGTTACAGTTGTAATTTTCACAGCCTAAGATTACTTTAATTAATATCATAATTGATGTGTGAGATGAGCGAGCTATTTAACCTCAGCACTGCCGCTGCTGCTGCTGCTGCCTGCACTGTGTGGCACTACTGCCATCTCATGGACCATGGAGCAACTGCAGCTCAGTGATGGGTTAGACTCAATATGGACTCAATTCAGAAGCTACAAAATGGTGCAGGTGTCCCTGCCAAATGGAGCCTAGTCAACTGCTTTAAGTCCCAACGAGCCATGACACCATATCAGTCATGTAGAATAGCTTCAACACCTTCCCAATGAGCCATGACACCATATCAGTCATGTATAATAGCTTCAAAACCTTCCCAACGAGCCATGACACCATATCAGTCATGTAGAATAGCTTCAAAACCTTCCCAATGAGCCATGACACCATATCAGTCATGTAGAATAGCTTCAAAACCTTCCCAATGAGCCATGACACCATATCAGTCATGTAGAATAGCTTCAAAACCTTCCCAACGAGCCATGACACCATATCAGTCATGTAGAGTAGCTTCAAAACCTTCCCAACGAGCCATGACACCTTATCAGTCATGTAGAATAGCTTCAAAACCTTCCCAACGAGCCATGACACCATATCAGTCATGTAGAGTAGCTTCAAAACCTTCCCAACGAGCCATGACACCATATCAGTCATGTAGAATAGCTTCAAAACCTTTCCAACGAGCCATGACACCATATCAGTCATGTAGAATAGCTTCAAAACCTTCCCAACGAGCCATGACACCATATCAGTCATGTAGAATAGCTTCAAAACCTTTCCAACGAGCCATGACACCATATCAGTCATGTAGAATAGCTTCAAAACCTTCCCAACGAGCCATGACACCATATCAGTCATGTAGAATAGCTTCAAAACCTTCCCAACGAGCCATGACACCATATCAGTCATGTAGAGTAGCTTCAAAACCTTTCCAACGAGCCATGACACCATATCAGTCATGTAGAGTAGCTTCAAAACCTTCCCAACGAGCCATGACACCATATCAGTCATGTAGAGTAGCTTCAAAACCTTCCCAACGAGCCATGACACCATATCAGTCATGTAGAGTAGCTTCAAAACCTTCCCAACGAGCCATGACACCATATCAGTCATGTAGAGTAGCTTCAAAACCTTCCCAACGAGCCATGACACCATATCAGTCATGTAGAGTAGCTTCAAAACCTTTCCAACGAGCCATGACACCACATCAGTCATGTAGAGTAGCTTCAAAACCTTCCCAACGAGCCATGACACCTTATCAGTCATGTAGAGTAGCTTCAAAACCTTCCCAACGAGCCATGACACCACATCAGTCATGTAGAGTAGCTTCAAAACCTTTCCAACGAGCCATGACACCACATCAGTCATGTAGAGTAGCTTCAAAACCTTCCCAACGAGCCATGACACCTTATCAGTCATGTAGAGTAGCTTCAGAACCTTTCCAACGAGCCACGGCACCATATCAGTCATGTAGAATAGCTTCAAAACCTTTCCAACGAGCCATGACACCATATCAGTCATGTAGAATAGCTTCAAAACCTCCTCAGTCAGTGACTGGGAAGCTTTATAAAATGCCTGTCAGCACTCCAGGAGCTATATTACTGCATCTCAGATGTACAGGTTAGCAACATGTGTAGCAGTGAGTCTGATCCTTGTTCCCTTGCTGTCTGTGTGTTAAGTTGAACAGTGTGTGTCTGTTCAGGTTAACAGTGTGTTCAGGTGAACAGTGTGTGTCTGTTCAGGTTAACAGTGTTTTCAGGTGAACAGTGTGTGTCTGTTCAGGTTAACAGTGTGTTCCGGTGAACAGTGTGTGTGTCTGTGTGTTCAGGTTAACAGTGTGTTCAGGTGAACAGTGTGTGTCTGTGTGTTTAGGTTAACAGTGTGTTCAGGTGAACAGTGTGTGTCTGTGTGTTCAGGTTAACAGTGTGTGTCTGTGTGTTCAGGTTAACAGTGTGTTCAGGTGAACAGTGTGTGTCTGTGTGTTCAGGTGAACAGTGTGTGTCTGTGTGTTCAGGTTAACAGTGTGTTCAGGTGAACAGTGTGTGTCTGTGTGTTCAGGTGAACAGTGGCGGTGCGTGGGTAAAATCACTGAGGAAGCCAAGCCAGTAAAAAAGCCATATTACAACCTATGTTGTGATAATTGTTTTGTTTGCTCTATAACCCATTCTTTCATACGCCACCATGATACAGTATACAATAAGACCGTGACAACAAAAAGACAACAGTCACACAGTGGCGGAATAAATTCAACTACACATCTGTTTGTTTCATTACAAAACCGGAGAGCAACATCTGTCCGGTGACGTCCACAAAGCAAATATTTCATACAAACAGTTATATCACCTGCAGCATGGTCAAGCAAGTTAGTGTTTTCAACCGTTTACTAAACAACTATTGATTTAGAACCACAGAGTTACCGCAAGTCAGCACAAAGACAACAGGAGCACTGCCTGACTGTGTGTGTGTGCGCGTGCGTGCGTGCGTGCGTGCGTGCGTGCGCAAGTAAAAGATGCTGACTCACCCTACTTGGTTGAATGCCAATGCCATCCTCCTCTCTTTCATGTTGGCAAAACGGTACACTTGTACTTTTTGTTGTCATAGGCTACCTAGCTAAAATGCTTGCTAGCCTGACTTCCTTGCATGGGCAACAATGAACCAGCTAAGTTAGCTAGTTAGTTAACGTGAGCCTACTAGGCTACATATAGGCTACATATTGAACTTCAGTCCTCTCAGGCCGGTGGCACAATATATTAATTTATGGTTAGATCAGAATCGCCGTCATAATCATTGGCCTGTACAGAGAATTAAGTGAAAACCACAAGTCCAAATCCCCATCTCCATCCATGGCTTAGGAAAGGGCCGATTTAGCAAGCTAGCTACTGCAGGACATCAACACAAGCAGACAAGAAATGTCTGAAATTATGTTTTGCTTAGGAAGTGATTTGATTGGTGTGAAGCCAAATCCAAAATGGCTTCCCTTGGGTGGCGTTTTGCTACACTAGGACAACCCACAGTTGAGCTCAGCTCAACGATGATTGGCTAATTATTTTAGAATTTTTATCAAGGGAGGCATCAATCAATCAAATGCTACGGTGGCAACATGTTATACTCTTTTGGTCCAGACAGCATCAGATACATGGGCTACACATATTGAGACAGAGGGGTGCTGTTTCCCTCGCTTGGATGATTTCTCCAGTGAGATTCAGCCACTTGAAAATTATGAAAACACAGAGAGAGACGAAAGATAAATAATTTTATAATTGTTATTTTTTTATTGGTCAAATATTTGGGGAAGCCTGGCTTCCCTTGGCATCAATGAATACACACCACTGCATGTGAACAGTGTGTTCAGGTGAACAGTGT